>NC_080546.1:12271019-12383519 GCF_028640845.1 Ahaetulla prasina | reverse complement strand
AACTCACTTAACAACCGTCTCACTTAGCAGTAGAAAAGTTGGGCTCACTTGTGATCCCAAGTCAAGGACTCCCTATATTTCCAAATTCCTTTGAGCTTCTTTAGAACTTCAATCTCTTCTGATTTGGGTGAAGGGCCTTTTTTTTATGGATTCTGTGCCTGGAACTGCTTCTTCGAAGCTATTATGTCGTACCATGAGTGGGGGAGAGCATGTAAATTTACTAAACAAACAATAAATATCTGCATGTTCCTGTCGTGTCCCACTCCTCCTCTGACGGCCGAGTCGGGGAAGTCCGTATCAAGCGTGCCTCTGCAGCTCTTCCAAAGTCCTATCAGAGTCCTCAGGGCAGGCAGGAATCCAAGGTGTGACTTCAGCAATCCAGATTAGACTTTGCCTGACTCAGAGAATGCCAGAAAGCAGATCCTTTATATAGGCCATGGGGTGTGGCTCCATGACTCAGCACTTATCCAGGCCTTCCCCTCCCTTCCTTTTGCTGACGTCGCCTCTCCATTCTCCGGAAGCGTGGATCTATCCATTGCATTGTTTCGTCTCCAGATGTTGGTAATCCCAGCTCATGGCTGGCTTCAGGCGCACATGCTATCGGAGGGAGGTTTGTTTGTTCGGTTTGTCCGGGCATGGTGCCAGGGCTGGGGGCTGGAGGCATGCCAGGACATTCTTCTGTACTATCAGCATCCGGCAGGAGATAAGAGGGGCCCGGCTGCGGCGGGGGGAGCAAGCGAGGCACAACAGTTCCTCTTTTATCAAAAGGAGTAGTCAGTGCTTTGTACTAGCTGTTAATCTTCCTTTTTAAAAAATACCTAACGCATGTACGTATGTATAAAAATAAAAATGAGTTGTTTTGATCACATGACCATGGAGATGCTGCATCGGTCAGAAGTCACCTTTTTTTTCAGTGCTCCTGTAACTTTGAATGGTCACTAAACGAATGGTCGTAAGGCAAGGACTATCTGTAGAGCAAAAGAAAGTTATAAAGTACGCAACTGGTCTCCCCTTTTTAGATTTGCGACACTGAGGAGATACTGTTCCTTAAACCCACTTTCTTAAGCCACAAAACAGGATATGCATCTAAAAGTGGTCCATCCAAGCTGCCTTGATCTTTCACGAATATCATGGGATGCTTGCATAACTCACATTTTAATTACTATAGCCCTAAGACACTAATTTAGCTCCATTTTATACTAACTACATGTTGGTATTGTTAAGGTTTATGACCCAATGATTTACAAGGCATGATACAACTACATTCAGTTTGGATGTATTGATTGTTTAATTGAGTACAAAGGACATAGATATAACATTAAACAATTTAAACATTTAACAATCACATTGTCTGATTGTGTTTTATTTATTTAGTGTATGGCATCTACAGAAGTCATGCAATCTCTGATGTACAATGCCTAATGAAACACATTCCACATACAGACACAAATATAAATTTAAATAAAGCATCAGCCAAGACAGACAGATAGATGAGAGATAGATAGATGAGAGAGAGAGAGAGAGAGAAGTGGACAGACAGACAGACAATAATTATGTGGACAATACAATATACGGAATCTTCATAGACAAGTTGTCTAATGAATATGTTACCGTTTCAAAAGAATTGATTTATTGGAATTATCTCTGATTGAGGTTAAAAAATACATTATAAGATTTGAGTCTTTAAAGTCTACAATATCTTTAGTGCTTGAATTTTTCCTGCTTCGCTTCATATATTCTTTTGGAGCTCCACGTTTCCCCTGTGTTGTTTTTTTTGTTGTTTTTTTTTTAAATCTTCTCAATAGCTATCTTGCAAGCAAGGTTGGCCATGAATTCTGTAAATATAGAATTAAAATCATCTGATTGGGAGGGTGTCTCAAAAAGAGGACATACAAGGGAATTGCACAAAGACTTTTTTTTTTTATGTCTTTTTGTCACAACAGTATACACAAACAATTGTCATAGATAAAACAACATATTTTGAAGAAAATATATACATATATGTAAAAGAAAATATGCATCAACTATATCAATTTGATATGATGAAGGGAACAATAGGACAGGAACGGGAGGCATTTTTGTGCTCCATGCTTTTGATTCCAGTGGGTACCTTTGAAGTGTCAAGGTCGGGGTATGAGAAGCCTCGGTGGAGGGTTGTCTCGGTGGATATGACCTTCTTGATCACATGCCCGACAAACAAACCATAGACTGCATCTAACCCCCACATTAACAGAATAACAGAGTTGGAAGGGACCTTAGCTATATCATTTCAGACAAATGGTTGACCAATCTCTTCTTGAAAATCTCCATTGTTGGAGCACCCACAACTTCTGGAGGCAAGGCGTCCCACTGGTTAATTATTCTCCCTATTAGGAAAATTTCTCCTTAGTTCTAGGTTGCTTCTCTACCTTGATTAGTTTCCACCCATTGCTTCTTGTCCTGCCTTCAGGTACTTAGTTTGACTCCCCCTCTTCTTTGGGGTAGCCCCTGAGATATCGGAAGACTGCTATAATGTCTCCCCTAGTCCTTCTTTTCATTAAACGAAACTATATGTGGGTCAAGAAGCAACAGTGAGAACTGAACACGGAACCACTGATTGGTTCAAAATTGAGAAAGGAGTTTGGCAAGGCTGTCGCCCTGCCTATTTAGCTTACATGCAGAGCACATCATGAGAAAGGCAGGGCTAGATGAATCACAAATTGGAATTAAGATTGCCGGGAGAAATATCAGCAACCTCAGATATGCAGATGATACCACTCTAATGGCAGAAAATGAAGAGGAACTAAAGAGCCTCTTGATGCGGGTGAAGAAGGAGAGTGCAAAAGTTGACTTGAAACTTTTAAGAAAACTAAGATCATGGCATCTGGCCCTCTCAATTCCTGGCAAATAGATGGAGAAGAAATGGAGGTTGTGACAGATTTTATTTTCCTGGGCTCCAAGATCACCGCAGATGGGGACTACAGCAAAGAAATTAAAAGACGCTTGCTCCTGGGGAGGAAAGCTATGGCAGACAGCATACTAAAAAGCAGAGATATCACCCTGCCAACAAAAGTGCGTATAGTTAAGGCTATGGTTTTCCCAGCTGCAATATATGGCTGTGAAAGTTAGACCATAAGGAAGGCTGAGCATCAAAGAATTGAGGCCTTTGAACTCTGGTGCTGGAGAAGACTCCTGCCAGTCCCTTGGACTGCAAGGCGATCCAACCGGTCAGTCCTAGAGGAGATCAACCCTGAGTGCTCTTTAGAAGGCCAGATCCTGAAGATGAAACTCAAATACTTTGGCCACCTAATGAGAAGGAAAGACTCACTGGAGAAGAGCCTGAGGGCAAAAGAAGAACGGGACGACAGAGAACGAGGTGGCTGGATGGAGTCACTGAAGCAGTCGACATGAACTTCAATGGACTCCAGAGGGTGGTAGAGGACAGGAAGGCCTGGAGGAAAGTTGTCCACGGGGTTGCGATGGGTTGGACACAACTTCGCAACTAACAACAACAATAACCCAATTCCAGAACTGTTCTTCATATGTTTTAGCCTCCAGTCCCCTAATCATCTTCGTTGGTTAGGGGACCACAGCCTAAAACATCAAAGAGTTGTTCTTAAGGTCTCAAGAGAGATCCAGAGACTTTGCTGTAAAACACAAGTTGGCGCTGCTCCAAATTCTTGTTGCTTGTCTGGTCATAACAGGGCGCTAGAAGAAAACGTCCCTTGGCCCACTCCAGCACCATGACATCAAGAATTAAATCAGACATCACCATGCCCTGAATATTGGAGCCCTTCTTTATGCTCCTAAGTCCTGGCTCTGGCATCTGGAGCAGTGGGGATTGGCGAAGGAAGATCACCTCCCGCGCTAAAAGTTGCTACGGCTTTATAGGGTAATTTTTAATGTGCCCTCTGCATCCATGCATTGCAAAGTGCACCTCTTGTCATTTTCTATTACCTCCAGTTGCAAATGGTTTTTTACCTTGTGCTGGCATGGATTCCTTGCTGTTACATCAGTGGTGATATAACAGCACCGACCTTCAGAATTAATTAGCACTTCCAGTACATTTTCCCCAACCTCTGCTTTCTGTTCAGTAGGCTCACAACTTGAGGGGGGGGGGGGCAAATTTGCCTTATCTGGGTGTGTTTTGATTTTTAAGGCTTCTCATTCAGAAGCCTGTCAATATTTGAAAGCCAGGATGAGGTAAAAAAAATAATACAGGTAGCCCTCAACTTCACACCGGTTCATTTAGTGCTGTGATGGCGGATCTATGGCACGCGTGCCCGAAATGGCATGGCTCCTGGCATGCACGGTGTCACCCGTTCCTCTTCTGGGTTTCTGGCACACATGCGCACATGATGCACTGGCCTTGGTGCATGCAGCAGTGTTGGAAACCGGAAGAGTTGGTTTTCCGTTTTCCAGTGTGAGTATGTGCGCCAGCCAGCTGATTGGCGCATGCACGGCAATAACTGGAAGACTTCTTTTTTTATATTTATTTATTTATTATTTTTTAGACAAACATACATAAAAACGTCTTCAATACAAATACAAACAGTGTGTCAGTTGGTTGATTACAAATCTCTTGCGCAATTTCACCAAATTCGTATCTTTTAATTTCTCTGATTTCACTTTTTACCAATGTAATATATATCCAAGTGTTTAATCCGTTAATTATTTCTATAACTATAAGTATTTCTTCCCTCACTTCATACAAAATGTTCTAAATTTTGAGTTAATTGTATTACATCGTTTATTTCACCATTTTGAATCAAACCTATGATATTGCATTATATTTTATATATTTCAACAATTCTTACATTATAAAAACCTCTCTCAAACTTCATTTTTTTATTTTTATTTGAATTTATATACCGCCCTTCTCCGAAGACTCAGGGCGGCTTACACTGTGTTAAGCAATAGTCTTCATCCATTTGTAGATTATATACAAAGTCAACTTTATTGCTCCCAACAATCTGGGTCCTCATTTTATCTACCTTATAAAGGATGGAAGGCTGAGTCAACCTTAGGCCTGGTGGGACTTGAACCTGCAGTAATTGCAAGCAGCTGTGTTAAAAACAGACAGACTTAGTCCGTTGAGCCACCTTAACATTAACATATTTTTTTATCTAACGATTGATAAAATGAGTCCCATATCTTATAATATTGTTTATCTTCCTAGTAACTGGAAGACTTTCTTGCCAGAAAGCAGAAATACCTTATCTGGTGCATGCAGCTCCTCTTCCTGGTTGCAGCCCTGATGAGCGTGCACGAAGTCACTGATTTAGTGACTGTTTGAAGTCACTACGTCACTGGGAAGAAAGGGACTTAGGACCATTTTTCACACTTTACGACGGTTGCAGCTTCCCCGTGGCCACGTGATCAAAATTCAGATGCTTGGCAACTGCATCTGAATAGTCATAGTTATGACATCTGCAGTGTCATGTATTTCGGTTTTGGTCGCCACGGTGTAAAAAAGAAGTTGAGACTCTAGAAAGATTGCAGAGAAGAGCAGCAAAGATGATTAGGGGATAGAACATAGGAAGAAGGGTTGCAGGAACTGGGTACCCTATTTTTTGGCGTATAAGACACACCTTTTCCCCCCCCAAAAAAGAGGGTGAAAATCTGGGTGCGTTCTGAATCTGAAAGGGCCGGTTTAGCTCTGCCTGGTAAGGCCTGTTATTAAGAACACAAAGCCTGCAATTACTGCAGGTTCGAGCCCGGCCCAAGGTTGACTCAGCCTTCCATCCTTTATAAGGTAGGTAAAATGAGGACCCAGATTGTTGGGGGGGCAATAAGTTGACTTTGTAAATATATACAAATAGAATGAGACTATTGCCCTATACATTGTAAGCCGCCCTGAGTCTTCGGAGAAGGGCGGGGTATAAATGTAAACAAAAAAAAACAAAAAAAAGCTTCAGAAACGAAGCCCCCAAACAGAGCTTCAGAGCTTCAGAGGCTTTTTTTCCGAGGTTCTGTTTTGGAGGCTTTCAAAGGCAGAAAAAACTTCTTTTCTGAAAGAGTTTCAGAGGAAGAAAAAAAAAGCAAAAAAAAAAAAGCAAGGCACAGCGCTCAAAACCAAGGAACCTGTTTCTAAAATTCACCTGATTGAAGGTATTCCGTGAGGCCGATCCACCTGCCAATCAGCTTTTTTCTTATTTTCCTTCCCAAAAACTAAGGTGCGCCTTATATTCTGGTGCGTCTTATACTCTGAAAAATGCGATATGTCTAGTTTAATGAAAAGAAAGACCAGGGGAGACATGATAGTAGTGTTCCAATATCTCGCTCCCTTTCCTTTCCTTTCCTTTCCTTTCCTTTCCTTTCCTCCCCTCCCCTCCCCTCCCCTCCCTTTCTCTCCTCTCCTCTCTTCCCTTCCCTTCCCTTCCCTTTTCTATATGTCAATTAGCTTAAAAGCAACCTTTGATTTTCAAAGCTCAGGGCCCTATTGCCCATTTACAAAAACACTCATAGACAAAAGTGCAGCAATTGTTCCCACGAATGCATGTGCAAATCATCTTAATTGCATGCAACTAATGTATGTAAATCAGCAAAGTTTTCCTCAGCCCACGATGCATGTTTAATCTGGCTCTCACTGCCGAGCAATCTGCTCATCCCCTTGATTTTAATCAAGGCCTTCTGCTGGGTGATGGTGCAAATCACGATTACATTAATGGAAGATGCATTTAAAGAATGTTACACGTTAGGTTGACTGTGATAAAATGCACCCTAGAATCTCTTGTCTGACAGATAATTGGAAATGCTGCCTTTAAAAAAAAGAATAGCTACTGTATTTAACTATAGTAAACCTTCTGAAATGATGCTTTGGATGACACCTCAAGGATAGTATTTTTGCTCCTTCATCAGATACAGTAGGGTGAGAAACAAAGAGAAATTGTCCAACGTTTTTTTATTGGATCATATAGGTAGAAACATTGATTTCAATTTATTGCTTTATTTTGGTTTTTTTTAATTAAATTTATATATCGCCTATTTTCCTTTGGGCAGTTTTAATAACAATTAAAATCGCTTACTGACAGTAGCCAAGTCTAATTTATTACAGCAAAATATTGAAAATTGGCCAGTGTCTCATTCTTAAATTGATTGATGTATTCCGGAGAAAATCTCTGAAAAGAAAAGAAAGGATGTATCATGAGTTATTTCACTGTGACATTTGTGGTATTTAGAGACAAGGACATTAGTGCTAACACAATATATAATTGCAACGATTAACCTGTTTGGCTGTAAAATGGAATTTCACCAGCCATGCCTTCAGCAAACAGATGGACAGTTAAGAAACACAAAGTACAAACAAACAAACAGTAGAGAGACCAAACTAAGGGGTTTGCATCTGATGCAGGGGTGAAATGCTCCCAGTTTGGACTGGATCGCATGATCCGGTAGCGATGGGGCATTTAGTTCAGAGAACCAGCAGCAAAAATCTCTGGGCCCCCCGCCCCGCCTCACCTCGCTGTTCCTCTTCTCTGTCCCTGAAGCTCTCGGTGGTGACATAGCTGCAAACGGCCTTAAATGACTGCCGCGGTGCTTCAAAGGGCCGCAGTACAGCTGATCAGCACTATAGGTGGCTAGTAGACCGGTGCCTCTATTTTTAAAGAAGGTAGACCGGTGCGCTCCCAAAAAAAAGCAATTAGTAGACCGGTGCCTCTATTTTTAAAGAAGGTAGACCGGTGCGCTCCCAAAAAAAAGCAATTAGTAGACCGGTGCCTCTATTTTTAAAGAAGGTAGACCAGTGCGATCCCAAGATTTGTATACTTTATTATTTTTATTATTTATTATTATTGGCCATGCCCATTCAGTCACCTGACCACCAATCCACGCCCACCAATTAAGCCACGCCACAGAACCGGTAGGGAAAATTTTTAGATTTCACCCCGATCTGATGTATGATACACACACATCAAATACAGCACTTACCTAAATATGTCATCATATTGTTATTTGCCAGAGATTCCCCTGGATTTGATACATTGATAAAGCAAGAGTTCTCTGATTGTGTGTTGTGCAGTGGCAGTGTTGCAGTTGTTTTTTTTAAAAAAAAATCTAATTGGGCCTGCACAAGCCTATAGAATAGAATAGAATAGAATAGAATAGAATAGAATAGAATAGAATAGAATAGAATAGAATAGAATAGAATAGAATTCTTTATTGGCCAAGTGTGATTGGATGCACAAGGAATTTGTCTTTGGTGCAAATGCTCCGAGTGTTCATAAAGAAAAAATAAAATGTATTAATCAAGAATCTTAAGATACAACACTTAGTGACAGTCATAGAATACTAATGAGCAATCAAATCATACTAGGAAACAACAAAACAATATAAATTGTAAACATACAAGCAACATGGTTATAGTCATACGTGGGAGGAGATAATTACTAGGAAGGATGAGAAGAATAACAGTCTTAGTAAATAATTTGACAGTGTTGTGGGAATTAGTTGTTTAGCAGAGTGATCCAGAGCACTATAGCATCGTTCAAATACTTCACATAAAAGTATAAGCCACATATAATTCACATCATGATAATTTTTGTCAAGTGTCAGAGTGGAGTTACGCTATTGCAGCAAAAACCGACCAGCATGTGTTGTTCCTTGGTAGATCTTGGTTTTGAAATTGCTCTTCAATGGCGGAGTTGCTAGAATTGATGGGAAGTGTAGTCCAGCTTTTCTGAAGGATGTTTAGAGGAAAGTACTGTATTTTTCGGAGCATAAGACGCACCAGAGTATAAGACGCACCTTAGTTTTGGGGGAGGAAAATATGAAAAAAGCTGATGTGCAGGTGGATCGGCCTCCTGGAATACCCCCAATCAGCTGTTCCCAGAGGTGAATTTTAGCAACAGGTTCTTCTGTTGGGAGCTCTGTGCCTTGCTTTCTTTTTGCTTTTTTTTCTGCCACTGAAACTTCTGAAACTCCAGTTTCAGAAAAAAGCTTTTTCTGCCTCTAAAAGCCTCCAAAACAGCTTCAGAAAAAAAGCCTCTGAAGCTCTGTTTGGAGGCTTCTTTTCTGAAGCTCTGTCTGGGGGCTTCTTTTCTGAAGCTTCGTTTCTGACGCGTTTTTCAGCCTCTGAAACCTCCCTTTGAGAAGCTGGGTGGGGCTACATTCGGAGTATAAGATGCATCCAGATTTTCACCCTCTTTTTGGGGGGAAGAGGGTGTGTCTTATACTCTGAAAAATATGGTAGATAATTTTTTTTCCTAGGCTGAAATCTTTCCTGTATGCATTGGTGTCTGTTCTATTTATTATGTTTTTAGATTACTCAGTAAACCACATTCATTGGGCAATCTCTTAAGACCATCTAATACAAAACAGATCAGTATAAAAACAATAAAACAAGAGCATAAGGTTGATCAAAGTAACATCTTCATTATCAGCAGCAACAGTAACTGCAACATTTTATATTATTGCAGGTAAAAATTACAAACCATCTGGAAAACAATATTGGGTCATTTTAAAACAGTTTCCTAAAATGGGTGAAAAAATAAAAAGGTCCTCATTTGTCACAGGTTGACACATTGGTCCCAAAGTGGTGTACATTAAAATGGGTATCTGCCATCTTGATTATTTTTTAATCCCCACTTCCGTTGATGGAGTCACACCAGGCAAAAGCTTTGGAGGTGTAAAGGCAGGGGGTCAATATGAAAAGTTTATTTTTATTTCCACCCCCTTTGTAGCTGTTCATTTTGGCTGATTTGGTGGTCTGTCTGTCTGTTAGTCTGTATCTATCTATCTATCTATCTATCTATCTATCTATCTATCTATCATTATCATCTATCTCTATCTATCAATCATCTATCTATATAGCTATCATCTATCAGTTATCTATCGATTCATCTAATCTATCTTTATCTATCATCTATCATCTATCTATCTATATCTATCAATCATCTATCATCCATTTATCTATCATCTATCAATCATCTATCGATTCATCTAATCTATCTTTATATCTATCTATCTATCATCTATCTACCTATCATCTATCAATCATCTATCATCCATTTATCTATCTATCTGTCATCTATCAATTCATCTAATCTATCTTTATATCTATCTATCATCTATTTATCTATATCAATCATCTATCATCCATTTATCTATCATCTATCAATCATCTATCGATTCATCTAATCTATCTTTATATCTATCTATCTATCTATCTATCTATCTATCTATTATCTATCTATCATCTATCAATCATCTATCATCCATTTATCTATCTATCATCTATCAGTCATCTATCAATTCATCTAATCTATCTTTATATCTATCTATCATCTATCTATCTATATCTATCAATCATCTATTATCCATTTATCATCTATCAATCATCTATCGATTCATCTAATCTCTTTATCTATCATCTATCATCCATTTATCTATCTTATCATCTATCAGTCATCTATAGATTCATCTAATCTATCATCTATCTATCTATCTATCTATCTATCTATCTATCTATCTATCTATCTATCTCTATTTAAAATGGCTCCCAATCAAAATATATATATATAATCACATTAGAACTGTAAAACCAAATTGATTAAAACGTTAAAACAAACACCAAGTTAAAATTCTAAATGGCTACTCTTTCCCCAATACTCCGGGGAAACGCTCCTACATCTTCAAGGCTTTATGGAAGACTAGGAGGGTGAAGGTCTGGTAAACGTCAGCGGCCAGAGTGTCCCTAGGAGAGGGGCAGCCATGGAAAAGGCACCCTTCCTAGCTCCTATCCGATGGCACAATATTCAAGGGAAGGAATTAAGAGCCTGTCTAACCTATCTAAGCTAATAGAATGTGGGTTTCTCTTTGTTACAGCCCTGTGCCACATAGGACTTTAAAGGTGATAAATACCAGCTTGAAGTTGCACCTTGAAAGAAACTGGAAGCTAGTCTGGAGGTCTTACATGGGCAAACATAAGAGGGGGCCGTGTGCATTCTGGATCAGTTGAAGTTTTCAAGTAGTCTTCAAGTGCAGCCCCATGTAGAGACGAGCGCATTGCAGTCGTCCTTCCAGATCATAACCAAATTATGACTTGGTGGTAAACAAGGCTAGACGAAAGCTGTACAAAATACGTTCATCTTCAAAACGGTCCCGGGCTGTTTATTCTTTTCCTTCCTGTGGCACGATATGTATTTCTTTACATTTCCTGCCCTCTTAAAAAAATGACCACTGTTTTTGTTGCCAAGAACCGCGTAATTCTGTTTCCTCCTGTATAAATCGCCCTTTGGGTTAGAGCCAAAGTTACAGTACTTAACCTTGCTAACGTTTTGCAATTATCATTTTTTTTCCTGTGTCACAAATTAAAATATTGCATTCTTTCTCTCTCTCTCTCTCTCTTTTTTTGTCTTCACAGGGCCGTTGCGTAAACTTTACCAGAGTGCAGTCTCAGTAAAACAAGGAGAGGGGAGAAAAAACAAAAAGAAAAGCCATCATTTTTTTCATTATTATTATTATAATAACCAAATGAAGACATTGAGTGAAGCACTTCTAAAGAGATCCTCAGAACGACTCTTAGCTCCGAGCTTGGAAGTTTATTCCATTTGGCTCTCCCAAAGTCATCCACTGCCACCTTAAGCTCTTCCATCTGCCATTATCTTTCAGCTTATTGCTTCCTACAGTATTCCTTACAGTATTATACACTCTGCAAGTGGCCACAGGAAGAATGTTGGCGTTGTGTGTCTAGTTTTCCACAGCACAGGAAACCACGAACAAGTGCCTGAATCAGGTTTGCCTTTTCTGATGTTAGCACTCAAGACTTGATGGGCCTCTTCCCTGAGGTGCTCTTGTCTTAGGGCCATGAAGACGGAACTTAATATTTAAATATGAATGTATTTACCCCAGGGAAGAGAGCAAAATTCCCACCGGGCTGGAAAAGAAAAAACAAACAAACCACATCACAGAAGGGAGTTCATTGCCCTACAGCGGTGTCATCTCATGGAAATCTTTGGAGTCTCGGTCCACGTTCCCCCCGCTCTCCCACCCGGTTAGATTGTGCCTTACGGGAAAGCTCTGACTTTAAAATCTTGTCACTTTGACGCTGCGCAGTACACATGTACGACCAAACGCAGTCGTGGTGCCTGCGAGGTATTGGTGGCGAGCGAAACTTTTGCCCTCTAGTTTCCGAAGACACCTTTCTTGTACATGATGCACCCGGGACTAGAAGAAAAATTAATAGAGCGTTATTCTCCAGGAAGACCGCCTGGAACCAAAGATCTTGAGTGGAAATCGAGGGCGCTCAGGCGTCGAGGGTTGTGCACTGCGCCTAATTGTGTATCTTCCCCTTTTCTGCACTCGGTGCTCAGTAGCGCATAAAAACATTGTCCTTTGTAAACATACGTAGTAATTCTGGGCTTATGGATTATTGTAATAGGATGGGGAGGGAGGGGGAAAAAACAGCCACCATAAAGCTGGCATCTCAGGGTCTTTTTTTTTTCCTTCTTTTTCTTTCTCCCTCTCTCTCTTCCTCTCTTCTCCCTTCCCTCCGCCTGAACCATCGCCGAACCTCCAAGGGCTCTTCAACGTCACAAACCAGCAACTCTCTTTGCATGAGAATTTCAAAGTTTAATTAATATAATTAAAGGCAACAGCAAGCAGCAGCCTGTGAAGGTTTGGCTCATCTTTTTTATGCCTTTTGACATTGAATGACCTATCCCTGTAATGCGCATTACTCAATTTTGAGGGGCTACCATGCTTTGGTGGAGATTCAACGGTGGGACCAAGAGAAAGGGGGGGAGGGGAGGGGAGAAGGCAAGAGACTTCCTTTTTTTTCCTCCCCCCCGACCCCCCTCTCCATTTCTACAGCAAACGTGTAGTGTGCCAGCCACCAGGAAACATTGACCAAGTAGGTATTATAAATATATATATATATGTATATGTATGTATGTGTATATATATGTATATATATATATATATATATATATATATATATATATATAAAACCTACCCCAAAAAAGGGAGAAAAAGCATGTCGTGTCACATCGGCCATGCCAAGCAGTGTTAGCGTAAAAGGGAGCCTCTGTGGGGTGGGTGGGTGGGGGGAGGAACGGAGCAGCTGAAGAAAAAGGCTCAAATGATCCAGTCACTTTCGATACTGTACTTCAGATGCAAAATGGATATTCGAGGCGAAACCTGACAAAATGCGCCTACTTTGATGGCAACCGGTATAGACAATGACCAGTGGCTGGGTCAGTGGGATGTCTCTCTGCAAGCAGGGAAGCTTATCAAATGACACTAAAAATAAGTTCAACAACCATCACATTTTGAGGGGAAAGGGAAATGTTTCACGTTGGGCGGGCATGCTCGTGCGCAAGATGGAAAAGGAGAAGGCATGCGTGTTGGTCTAATTATCCCTCCTTTGTTGCCTGGCACTGAAACCTCAAGGGGCATGAAATTATTCCCTTGGCCGATGACCAGATTTGCCGCTGTCTCTGAGCAAGTCTTTCCCCCCACCGGGCAGCCCCCTTGCTGATGAGGAAGGGCATACTGGAAGAGGTCCTGTTCTTTAGATCGAAGAGGGTATAAAAATCTAATGTGGTAGAAACTGTTGGACGACCGTAGTCTTCCGCGCAATCGCTACGGGAGGCACTGTCTGGCCACAAATGTGATAGATAGATAGATATTTAGGTCAAAATGTTGAGGGTGGTGAAAGACATGGGGAAGAGAAGCTGTTACGGTCATGAAGGACTTGAGCTTCCCCGCAGTTGAGGTGGATTCAAGCCAGAGAAAAGAAACCGTGTTTTTCAACATTCGAGACGATTATGCCTTACCTTGGTTGGTCTAAGGCAGGGGTCTCCAACCTTGACAACTTTAAGACTTGTGGACTTCAACTCCCAGAATTCCTCAGCCAGCTTTGCTGGCTGAGGTATTCTGGGAGTTGAAGTCCACAAGTCTTAAAGTTGCCAAGGTTGGAGACCCCTGTCTAAGGCAAGGAATTTCCCACCTTGGCAACTTTAAAGACCCGTGGACTTCAACTCCCAGAATTCCCCTGAGTGTGTAAATGGCTGGTTGGGAAATTCTGGGAGTTGATGTCCATAAGTCTTAAAAGTTGCCAAGGTTGGACCTTCCTGGTCTAAGAAATCACTAGAATTCACTTGAGAAGTCAAATATAAAAATTGGCTGCAGTGCCAAAGATCTGGGAGGTAACCAAGCTGGCCTCATGTTTAGAAGAGGAACCCAGAGAAAATCTGTCATATTCTAATATGGTAAGCTAAGCATCTAGGCAAGTTCACGTGGAGGAATAGAAGAATAAATGTTGGTGAAGGAAAGTCACATGATCTACGCAAGGTAGATCTTGCATCAATCAGTTTTTAATTTAGGGTATCAACAAGCACAGGGTGGAAATGACTCTGTTGATAACGCATGCATTAATATCCAGAAAGCCTTTGACAATATCAAAAGCTTTTGAGTACACATAACTGGTGGGCCTGTTCTTTTACGGATTGCCACAAGACTCAAAAACAGAAAGTGAAGACTAATTGGCATTCTTCTCGGAAAACATAACTAAGAAATCGAGTTCCTCACAGATCTGTGTTGAGACTGGAGCTTTTTAACTTGTTCATAAATTGTGTTTGTTGAGATTAATCAGAGGACTGGTCAAAGTTGGGGTGAAAACCAAAAAAAAGGGCTTTCCGTAACCCACAAGGAATGAAAGTTGATGTCAACTCAAAAGTACGGCAGCTGTGAAAAAGATAAATTCCATTGCAGAGATTAACAGCAAAAGGATTGTAAATGAAACTGTTATACTGAACTTATACAAATTTGTGATGTTATTTTGCAATATTTGGAATGTGATTTACAGTTCGGGTTATAAAGTTTGAAAAGGATGTTGATAAAGCTGGAGAAAGTGCAGAAGGTGGTAGCCAAAATCTTCAGGGAAGCGCTAACACCTTATGAGGAAAAGGTAGAGCGTTTGGGACTTTTTAGCTTAGAAAAAGTTGAGGTGTATAAACCGTGCGATGTGTAGAGGAAGTGGAAGGAGAAGAATGTTAGAATCGGGCTCACCTAGTAAATCTTATTGGAAGGAGATTTAGAGAAAAAAAAAGAGGTGGAAGCATTTCAGGCAACACGTAATTAATCTGTGGGATTCATTACCAGAAAAGATGGCGATTTGCCATCAACTTGTATGGCTTTCAAAGGGGACTTGAATAACTCCATGAAGTCTACCAAAGGTTGTCTGTCTTGAAGACTCCATGTTGGAAAAGTCTTCCTTTAGATACCAATAATAGGGAAGAAGTGATGGGAGAAAGATACCACCTTGGGTCCTTCTTCGGAGCACCACGGTCATCTGGTTGACTGACCACCGTGAGGAAGCAAATGCTGGACTAAGAAGGACCTTGTTCCAAAATCGTTGGTCTTACATCCTTGCCTAGTTTTGGCTTAAGATGACCTTTCTCACCGAAAGCATGTGAGTTCACTCAGATTAAAGACTTAAGGTTCTACATGCTGCTGTTCTTAAAGGCTGTTGCATCTTTTAAACGGATTTATAGTCTTCTCCAATTAATGGTTTCCACCACTGAAGCTGCCTTCCCGTACCATTTTGTGAAGGGTAAGGAGGCCAGCCACAGGCTAACTCAGGGGATTTCTGCTTAAATAATTCTGTAAAATTGTCTGGTTGTACAGTGTGTTAAATGCGGGGTTAGCAAGAGCAGTAACAACACAATATAGCACCATCATCTCCTGCAACTCTCAAAAGGTTTAGCTTTGCTGGCTGAGGAATTCTGGAAGTTGAAGTCCTCCAGGGTTAAAGTTGTCAAGGTTGGAGACCCCTGGTTTAGCTCATAGCTTTCAAACCAGATCCGCAGACTTCTGCAGCTAGGGAAGAATATAAAATGAGAGAATGATTTGGTGTACAGATTGTTTAATACCTGCAATTCCTCACAAGCAAATAACTTTATTTATCTGTGTGATTTTTTTTTTACATTTCTGCAAGAATAAGATAAAACATCAAATCATTTCAGTTTCTTACCCACTTCCTATAGTTGTGGATCAATACCTGGAAACCTCTGATACGGAATTTGAAATTAATTCACATTGCAGATCAAAAATATTTCAAGACAAAATGTTTAGAAAAAGGCTTAATACATTTTGTTTGTTTAGAAAACAGTCTAATAGGTTTTGTTACAGGGGATATTTAGTTCCTTCCTTTATTAAAAGTATATTGAGAGATTGCACCAATCTCAAAATAGATATATTTGCAAAGAAGGCATCGGTTAATGAGTTTTGATATTCAAACAGATCATATATAAAATTGATCATATGCAGTATTTCCATCTTTAATAATTTCTATTCTAATTCTTTATATTCCTTTCTGTGGAACAACAAAGGTTTTTCAGGGTACAACTTTTCATTATTTAATTCAACAGTTAAAAATCATTTAAACCAATAGATCCTGACACAAATGATTGCTAATCTCATTGTTGACGTGGAGTAAAAAAATATCAAGATCTGTTTTAAAAGGTTTTTGGCTGTATTTACCAAGTTCATGTCCTGTCAGCTTTACTACAAATAACCAAAGCATTATTAAATTAATAACATATATTAAAAGAATTAAAGCTATGTATTTATACCAGTGCTGAATGGGTTTTCGTTTCATTTTTAGTTTTCAAATATTGTAAAATTACAAACATTTAATGTGTTGGGTTTGAAAATAATTTCAACCTCATAGAAACGGGGACATAAAGGTGCAATTGAGGAAAATAATTGAGGAAAATTCTTTATCCTGAATTTCTCAAACACATCTTGGATCTTGGAATTGATACAAGATGTAAAAAGAGAGAATTGTTGTTTCTCTATATACAAATATAGAGAATTTCAGTAAGTCCTGAATAGCAATTTTAACATGTCACTTTTCCCCCTTTAAGCCTTAAATTATGTGCTGAATTACAGTTATGTATTATAAAGTGAAGTTTTAAAAACAAATCTTTTTTGTTTAAATCTTACTGAACCAATATGTCTCAGCCTGGTCATTCATATATCAAACACAATTTCCTACAATGCTCATTCACAACATTGATGAAATGTATGAAAAATATTTGTATTTCCTAAACATCTTGTTTGTCTGCCCTATTTTCCTTCTGATCCTACATATTCAAAATACAGAATATCAGGAGTTATCAAAGCCCCATAAATATCTACTAGATCTTAATATGTCTAGTCATGAGCATTCATTCATTCATTCATTCATTCTTGAGTTGGATTAGATCCTTTGTTAGGACTTGACTTATTACATTTCCACCAGTGAATCTAATAGTAGATTACCCACACAGTAAAAACAATATTAATTATTTATTATATTACTATTTAGGTTTCCCCTTAAAGGTTTGTTGACTCCTTCCCTACCTACAAGGTTAGCTCTAATTTCCTTTTTAGAGGAAAAGAGAACAGATGAATGTTATTTTAATGTTGACTGTCTGTGGAGATTCTCAGTCATCCAGGTCATGGTTGTGCCAAAGGTTACTTTTTTTCAAGTGGCAATTGAGCTTTCTGGTTTATCTTTGAAGACATTTTGCTTCTCATCCAAGAAGTTTCTTCAGCTCTGGCTGGATGGTGGGGAATGGAAAAATTTATCCTCCTTGCAGACAGCTGGTCATTTGCATCCTTTTAATGTTGTTTAATTCTGTTTTAATGTTAGCTGAGCCATATGTTATTTGGCATTCTACGCAGTAAATTGATTATAAAGAACCCTGATATTGGCAATAGATTAAATCGCAATTATTTCAAAGTCTTTAAAACAATGTTCCTAGAATTGATTTTGTTGTTGTTGTTAGCTGTGAAGTCGTGTCTGACCCATTACGACCTCATGGACAACCTTCCTTCAGGCCTTCCTGTCCTCTACCATCCTCTGGAGTCCATTTAAGCTCAGGCCGACTGCTTCAGTGACTCCATCCAGCCACCTCGTTCTCTGCCGTCCCCTTCTTTTGCCCTCAATCTTTCCCAGCATTAGGCTCTTCTCCAGTGAGTCCTTCCTTCTCATTAGGTGGCCAAAGTATTTGAGTTTCCTCTACAGGATCTGGCCTTCTAAAGAGCAGTCAGGGTTGACCTCCTCTAGGACTGACTGGTTTGATCTCCTTGCAGTCCAAGTGTCGTGTCCCCCTCCCCCTCTGACGACCAGGTCTAGGAAGTCGGTATCAAGCGTGGCCACGAAGCCTCTGCAGCTTTGCCAAATTCTTTTCAGATTTCTCAGGGCAGGCAGGAAGGAATCCAAGTTGTGACTTCAGCAAACGAAAGGAGACTTTGCTTGACTCAAAGTTGCTTGACTCAAGCTGATCCTTTATATAGGCTGTGGGCTGTGGCTCCATGACTCAGCACTTATCCAGGCCTGCCCCTCCCTTCCTTCTGCTGACGTTGCCTCTCAGATCTCCGGAAGTGGGGATCCGTCCACTGTGAATTCCCTTCCTCTGGATCTGCTGCTGGTAATTCTAGCACGTGGCTGGCTCCCTGCTCACACGCTGTAGAGTGAGGTTTGTTTGTTCATTCCTGACATTCTGTCCGGGTATGGGGCCAAGGCTGGGGGCTGGAGGCATGCCAGGCCGTTCCTCTTCATTATCAGACTCTGAATCTGATAGCAGGCCCGGGAGGCGACAGGAGGGGCCCAGCTGAGGAGAGGAGGGAGGGCGAGGCACAACACCAAGGGACTGGCAGGAGTCTTCTCTAGCACCGGAGTTCAAAGGCCTCAATTCTTCGGCGCTCAGACTTTCTTATGGTCCAATTTTCACAGCCATACATTGCAACTGGGAAAACCATAGCCTTGACTATACGCATTTTTGCTGGCAGGGTGATGTCTCTGCTTTTTAGTGCAGGGGTCTCCAACCATGGCAACTTTACGACTTGTGGACTTCAACTCCCAGAGTTCCTCAGCCAGCATGTGCTGGCTGAGGAACTCTGGGAGTTGAAGCCCATAAGTCATAAAGTTGCCAAGGTTGGAGACCCCTGTTTTAGTGCATTGAAAATAGTGACCAAGGTAAGAGACTGGAATTTTACATTGGTATCATTCAGCTCTTGCTAAATATTACGAAAGGCATATTGTTTTCAAGGTTAAAGCTCTGTCTGTACTTTCGTAACCATTTTAGAGAAAGTTTTTATAGCCTATCATATCCATTTGCGCTAAATGAATGACAAGACATGCTTGTGAGACATCGGAACTGAGTCTCTGTGCCTAGGCTGATACCCAATTGTATCAACTCCAAAGACTTGAGACTCCCTTAGTGATCGGAAGGGGGGATCAGATGCGATTGAATCATATGATGCCTTCCTTACACACGCAGATATACGACATGCTTCTGCAGAAAATACAGGCCTTTAAAAAGTGCCAGTTACTTTTTTTTTTTTTTTTGCATTCATATCCCACCCTTCTCCGAAGACTCAGGTGGCTTACACTATGTTAGCAATAGTCTTCATCCTATTTGTATATTTATATACAAAGTCATCTTATTGCCCCCCAACAATCTGGGTCCTCATTTTACCTACCTTATAAAGGATGGAAGGCTGAGTCAACCTTGGGCCTGGTGGGACTAGAACCTGCAGTAATTGCAAGCAGCTGCTGTTAATAACAGACTGCATTAGCAGTCTGAGCCACAAAGGCCCCTACGAGGCCACTTCTTCATTTAATTTAATTAATTTCACTATTCAGGGTTATGTCAAGCTGTCGTTTAGACCTGATATTTTATATTTTTATTTATTTATTAAATTTGTTTGCCACCCGCCTTGCTACTCCGGGCAGCTTGCAATATCAAAATAACAACTACGAATATGTCATAAATACAAATTATAACAAAAACCAAAAGATGGGGAAGAAAGGTATGTACTAAAACAGCCTAAAAATGCAGATGCAGCTGCTTTTAGTGTTTAAGAGGTCCATTAACTATAATGAATAAATGAAAAAAGTTGGATTTATCCCAGGGGTCAGCAACCTTAAACACTCAAAGAGCCACAAAGGCCCTAACCCCCGTTCAATTCTGCAGCCAACCAAAAGTGCATTTTCCCCGTTATAGTCTCCTCCTAGTGCAGGGTCCTTGTTCCTCTGCTGACCGGAAGTCCGGTTCCCCCACCATAGAGTCTCCTCCTAGCATGAGGTCCTTTTTTCTCTACCTGTCCTAACCAAAAGCCCTATCAATTATGGAGCCGACCAGCAACAGGGAGCCGCAGCAGAGGGATGAAAGAGCCCCATGCGGCTCCAGAGCCGCCGGTTGCTGATCCCTGATTATCCGATATAGAATTCTGCACTCACATAAGGCCTGAACCACTTCCAATTTCATCGTATACACAAATCCACTCTCATTCTTATCTCTGACTGCTGGACCATTATTGACCATTATTGTAACCCTTCAGTTTATCACAATGTAAGAAAAATATTTTTAATAAGTTAAGGACAGATTTTTCTCCTTGGAATTCCATTGATGCTCAATTGCCCTGAATCTATTTCAGATGGGATAAAAAGTCCCTGGTTTGGTCTAACTTCCCGTTGTGGTTTGGAACCAAAGGACATTTTGTCCCACAAAATAATCTTCTTTAAAGAATTCCAGAATAAAGGTAAAGATAAGGGTTCCCCTCACACATATGTGCTGGTCGTTCCCGACTCTAGGGGGTGGTGCTCATCTCCATTTCAAAGCTGAAGAGCCAACGCTGTCTGAAGACGTCTCCGTGGTCATGTGGCCGGCATAACTCAACGCCAAAGGCGCCCGGAACGCTGTTACCTTCCCACCAAAGGTGGCCCCTATTTTTTCTACTTGCATTTTTTACGGGCTTTCGAACTGCTAGGTTGGCAGAAGCTGGGACCAGTAACGGGAGCTCACCCCGTTACACGGCAGCACTAGGGATTCCAGAAATGGAGAGTTCAAAAGTCAACAATGAGGAAAAGACAAATGTATTTTCAGAGAATAAATTCTTGCAGGCTGCTTTGAGTGCACTCAAACTGGACATCATAAAGCAGGGTACAAGTGGCTGTAAATAAATTAGCTAATTAATATTTGATGCCATCATTGCTAAGCTACTTAAAGCCTCACAAAGGCAGCAGGATCGTTCATTGCTGCTTATACATTAATATATTTAAAAAGCCCACAGTAATTTACTTTTTCCATTGGGCTTCATGGCAGCTGTGAGGAACATCAAGTAAAATGGACTGTGACTTAAAACTACAATTCAGCTGAAAGGCCCCCGTGTCTTCCCATACAAATCTCCATTTGGCACATATGTTCTCTTTGGCTTCTAGGTGCTTGCTAAGAAAGGATTTTTCGAAATGACCAGATCATTAGTATTTCATATGCAGTATATTCATATATTTACTGAATCTGCACTACTATTAATCGTTTCATAGTTCCCATCACCAATCTCTTTCCACTTATGACTGTATGACTATAACTTGTTGCTGGCAATCCTTATGATTTATATTGATATATTGACCATCAATTGTGTTGTAAATGTTGTACCTTGATGAACGTATCTTTTCTTTTATGTACACTGAGAGCATATGCACCAAGACAAATTCCTTGTATTTCCAATCACACTTGGCCAATAAAATTCTATTCTATTCTATATTAACATGCTCTGATGCTAAGGAGTTAAGACTTGTGGACTTCAAAGTAGACTTCAAAGCTAGCTGAGGAACTCTGGGAGTTGAAGTCCACAAGTCTTAAAAGAGCCAAGTTTGCAGACCCCTGAGTTAGACGTTCTACTCTCACTCCCCACCTGAAAAGTTCCAACTGCCATTTGCCTCACCTTCCGTTACCTCAGTTCCAACTGGAAGGAGACATTCCACTCCTTCACTCTGGGGCTCCTTACAGTACTAAACGTCCCTACCTCCCCAAAATGTCTACGCCTTCCTTACCTGTGGAACTGCTTCCGGAATCATGGTGGCGGGAGAGATATTCCCTGTTAGATTCGGGCAATAACGAGGCAGGAGACCAGGATAGTGACAACAGCTCTTTACTATAGGGTGAACCCAGCAACCAACGCTGGGAAAAACCTCTCTTTATATACAGTTTGGCTGGGAGCTTCGACCAATCAGCAACGTGTTATTTTCCCGCCAAAACTGTTAAAGGTACATTACACTCCTTCCCTCCCAGAAGGCACTTTACCTCTATCTACATAATATTTACATGTTATTTATCGACGTAATCACGCAAGTAGACTGGGCGTCTCCTGACTCTTTCGGACCTGCGCAATTCATTCCCTGGGAGTGAGTCGAGCTGACCGGAGGGACTGTTTGTTCCTCTCAGCTCCTCCTCTAGGCCATCCGGCCCTGGATTATTTGCAGCGTCGTCCCTGCTGTCCTCTGGAGGAACCGGTTGGCGTCGCTGGACCTCCTGGACCCCAGATAAGTCTTGCGTTTTCGCCGGGTTTGAGTTAGTGGTGTTTTCAAGCATTGGGTAGTCAGGGCCTATTTCGTCTGATTCTATTTGACCGTTTATGCGTTTCCTAATTTGGTCTATGTGGCGCCTCCATACCCGGCCATCCTCTATTTCTATGAGGTATGATTTTGGTCCCGTTAATTTTATGACTTCCCCAGTTACCCAGGTCGGGCCCTCACTGTAATTGTGTGCCCAAACTAGATCGCCTACTGCCATTTCTCTAGTTTTTTTGAGTGTCCCTTTGAATCCATCGGGTGTGTAGTTTGGGTTCAAACGGTCTAGGGACACCTGAGTTTCCGCCCATTAGTAGCTCTGCCGGGCTGCGGCCAGTTGTGACACAGGGGTTCTGTGTTGGACTGCTAGAAATATATCGATTTTGTTTGCCAATCGCCTGGCTGATTCTGGACAATGCTTCTTTTGCGCTCCGACGGCACGTTCTGCAAGGCCGTTCGACGCAGGGTGGAAAGGCACCGAGAGGACATGCCGGATGCCCTCCTCTGCCAAGTACTCCTCAAACTGGGTTGCCGTGAATTGCGGGCCGTTATCGGAAACTAACGTGTCGGGCAACCCGTGGGTCACAAATAGGTGCCGTAGGACTGCGATTACTGCTTTGGCTGTCGTGGATCTCATGAGAATGATTTCCAGCCATTTAGAGTAGGCATCGACTACTACCAAAAAGGTTTGGCCGTGGAAGGGGCCGGCAAAATCAATATGGATCCTAGACCAAGGGCCCTGGGGTCTCTCCCATTCCCGAACCGGGGCTGTTGGGGGTAGCGGTCTGGATTCCTGGCAGGCCTGGCATTTCCCTACCCTTTCAGCTATTTCCTTGTCCATTAAAGGCCACCACACATAGCTTCTCGCTAGACCCTTCATTCTAACGATCCCTGGGTGACCTTCGTGAAGGAGATCCAATACCTTTTCCTCAATTTCTCTGGGATCACCACTCGATCCCCCATAGCAGGCACCCCTTGAGCAGAAAGTTCCCACGTTTTTACAAACTCTTTAAAACGCCGCGCAGCGGGCCAACCTCTTGTACCCAACCCATTACAGTCCTTATTGTAATGTCCTTGTACGAAGCCCGAGCCACCTCTTTGGATGTGACTGGGCCAGAGTCCAAAGAGTCAATTAGCAGAACTGGTATCCCCGGTGGGGTCTTGATAGTCTCTGGTAACGGGCATCTGCTCAGGGCGTCTGCATGCCTAATTCCTTTCCTGGCCGGTGTAGTAATTTGTAAGAATATGCTGCCAGGAAGATAGTCCATCGGGTCAGTCTTGGTGAGAGTGCCACAGGCGTTGGGCGATCGCCAGACCTAGTAAAGGTCTATGGTCCGTGATGATTTCAAAATCACGACCAAATACATACTCATGGAATTTCTTTACCCCAGAGACTATAGCCAGGGCTTCCTTATCAAGCTGGCTGTAATTCCTTTCAGTTGATGACATGGTACGGGAGTAATATGCTATAGGGGCTTCTGTGCCATTTGGTAACCTGTGGCTGAGCACAGCCCCTACCCCATAGGGAGATGCATCGCAACTTAGCACTAATGGCAGCGTGCCATTGTACTGGATTAGGAGGCTCTCACTCGACACGAGATTCTTTAGCCCTTCGAATGCCCTAGCTTCCGCCTTTCCCCCAGACCATGCAGTTTTGCTAGTAATTTATGCAGCGGCTCGGCTACTGTTGCCTTATTCCTTAAGAATACGGCGTAGAAGTTGACTAGACCTAAGAATGCCTGTAACTCCGTTTTGTTCTTTGGCGCTGGAGCCTTCCTGATGGCCCTAATTTTGCTCTCAGTGGGGTGAATCCCTTCCCTGTCTATCCGGTAGCCCAGGAATTCCACAGATTCCACCCCGATCTGGCATTTGTTCAGTTTAACTGTGAGGCCGGCAGACGGAAAATGCCCAAAACTTTTCTGCGTATGTCCCGCTGGGTGGAGTTTCTAGCAGCCTACTCATACCAGCTGCTGTATAAGCCCGGGAAGTTTATTGGGCACGCTGACGCACTCAGCCGCTGCCCCCTTCCTATCTCTGAATCGGACCCGGCCCCTTCGTCCACCGTCCTTCTTATTGAGGACTGGGACGTGCCCATCTCCGCAACCGACATAGCAGCCCTTACTGCAAAAGATCCAGTCCTCTCCCTAGTCCTGGACTGGGTGCGCAGGGGGTGGCCACGGGGGCCTGTGGCTCCCGAATTCCAGCCATTTGTCCGCAGGCAGCATGAGTTGTCCGTACTCAAGGATTGCCTTTTATGGGGAAATCGAGTGGTAGTTCCCCCCGAGCTTAGACACCGCATCCTAACATGCCTGCATGATGCCCACCCCGGCATTGTGCGGATGAAGGCCCTGGGGCGTAGTTACATCTGGTGGCCAGCCATGGACCAAGAGATAGAGGCATGGGTTGCAAAGTGCCCCCAATGCCAGTCCTCCAGATCCGCACCGGCCGCCGCACCCATCAGGGAGTGGGAGATGCCCAGGAGTCCTTGGGCTCGAGTCCATATGGACTTCGCTGGGCCATTCTTAGGCCAAACGTTCTTAATTCTGGTCGACGCATACTCCAAGTGGGTGGAAATCGTCTTGACGCCTTCCCCCACGGCAGGGGCCGTCATCCGAATTCTGGATGGCCTGTTCGCCACCCATGGGCTACCCGACGTCATCGTTACCGATAACGGAGCCCAATTCACCTCGTCAACCTTTCAGGGGTTTCTGGCACGACTTGGCATCCGCCATGCCCCCACGGCTCCTTTCCACCCGGCCGGGAACGGCCGGGCTGAAAGGGCCGTCCGGTCAGCCAAGGAAGTTTTAAGCCGCCTGGGCTCCTCTAATTGGCACCAAAAGGTATGTCAATACCTTTTGGCGCAACACACCACCCCTTGCCCAGTAACTAACCGCAGTCCAGCCGAAATGTTGATGGGTCGGCGCTTGAGGACCACCCTAGATCGCCTACACCCAAATTATACACCCGAAACTCCCACAACATTAGGCACCTGCCATAGAACCTTCCGGGTAGGGGATCCAATCTACGCAGAGAATTTCGGAGCCGGCAACAGGTGGCTTCCAGGGCATATAACATATCTAACCGGACCCTATTCTTATAGGGTCCAACTGGAAGACGGTCGTCACTGGCGCCGCCATGTGAATCAGCTGCGCCGCAGAGTTACCGGGGAGGCCACTCCAACACATGACCAAAACGTGCCAACGTCAACGAAAGGCGGGGTGGCCAATCCAACCCCTGGCCGAGAGTCCGCCACTTCAGCAGATGGCGCCCTTCCCGGGGGCTTGAGGGCTCAGCCGGAACACAAACAAATTTCTACACCCGGAGCGATCTCGACGGCCACCTTACCTGCAATTCCAGGCACTCCAGCGACGTTCCGGCCTCCTTCGAGTCCATCTGCGCAGTCCCCTACGGCGCACAGGGAGAATAGCCCTGCTCCTCCTACCCTGACGACAGCCGCCCCTGAACTGAGAAGATCGGGGCGGAGCCGACGTCGTCCGGCGTATTTAGATGATTACGCTTGCGCTGTCTGGGGGTGAGGAGTGTTATGTCCTCGGAGATACGACCCGGGGACACGCATGCCTGTTGCCAGCCGCCGGTGATTGGATAAGACGCGGCTGGCTAAAGAAGCGGGAACCTGCCTTTACTCTGATTGGCCAGCCAGGCTAGCCTGTCAGAATTGAAGCTGCTGTCAAGCAGCCGGAGTTCAGTTGCCGATTTATTCGGTTCGATATGTTTGTTCGCTGTTCCGTTCTGTATTAAATAAAGGGGTTGTTAATGACTACGCCTCAGACCCTCCTCATTTGTTCTAAGTATAGAACAACATTGCACTCCTTCACTCTGGGGCTCCTTACAGTACTAAACGTCCCTACCTCACCAAAATGTCTACGCCTTCCTTACCTGTGGAACTGCTTCCGGAATCATGGTGGCGGGAGAGATATTCCCTTATGAGTTTCCATCACTGACCATCACTGAGCCAACGGATTGTGAACCAAATTTCTCCTGCATAGTGTCCCAGCCCCAACTCGCTTCTTATACTGACCTCCTCAGTTCAGACAAATCTGTTCCTTCTACCACAACACCAGTTAAAGGGAAAAGAGGGGGAAAACGCAGGAAAAGATTTACAGATACGATTAGGAAAACACAAGTAAGGGAAGCGGCAAAAAAGTTTCGTCAAAGTCATCCCGAAATCAATAGAGAGGCTGTAAAAAAGCATGCATCTAACAGCCCCTATATTAATCGGGCAGCTATAGCTAAATATGCCAACATTCAAAGTGCAGGGGCAGGTGTACCACAGGATAGGGAGTATCATGGTGGGGCTTCAGCAGCAGCCTTCATTTCTCCAGATAGACTTTGTTGGTGATGATGATCATGAGAGGGACATCCATTGTGGAATGTACCCTGGTGTTACTCCAGAACTGGTTAGTTCAATTTATCATGCCCAATCACATAGTTGTTGTGGTCCGCCAGCAGCCTGCGGACCTGGCAGCGGAGTGGGACAATGAGGAGGCTGGAGAGGACAATGGGCCAGTCCTGGAGTCAGGGGAAGGTCCGGACGAGGGCTCTGCATCGGAGGTAGAGATGGGACCAGGGCCATCTGGGAGCGATGCGCGGATTCCAGAGCTTCCAGAGGCAGACAGCAGAAAGGCAGAGGAAGAGGAGGAGCCTGTTCCTAGTGCACGCATGCGAAGAGCTGCCAGAAGGCAAGAGCAGCTGACGCAAAAAGGATGACTCGGGAGTAAAGCCAGAAGATGATTGGCCCCTCCCATAAGGCTTAAAAGAGCAGCAACGAGCCGTTGGGTTCTTTGTGGAAAAGCAACATTGATTCCATTGCTTCTTGTCAGCGTCTCTTGAACTTTGTGGGGGTTTTGCCAAGAAAAGCCTTTGGCAGGTTGCCAAAGACAACAGAGGTTGGTGATAAGGCCAAAGGATTGTTTATGAAGAATTTGTTTTGGACTAAGCTGAAAATGAATTAATTCTCAGCTGTTTTAATAAAATAAGTTTGTTCAGGACTGAATTATGTTTGATAATCACTACTTGGGCCTCGGTCACAACAAAAGTTTCGTAGCAAAGCACAGGTATCCAGCTAGTTCAATATAAAGCCCACTGGCTGATAAACATCAGTACATTTGCTGATGAGTTTCTCTTTAATATCCCATATGCAATTTCCAACAAGTTAATTATTGGACTTGATGAATCAGGTTTTTATTTTGCAAATCTGTTTTCAGTAGGCTTAGTTAAGATTGTGGCATATTTTTGATTCTACATCTGCTTAGTGATGTCAGGGAGTACAGTAAAAAAAAAATCAGTTTTGTTCTGCAATAATTACTTCACGGGTTGGAAGTACTTTGGCACAAGCTAAATTAGAACTGGGATGAACTAAGAAGGCCTTTGAACCAGAGGTGGGTTTCAGCAGGTTCTGACCAGTTCTGGAGAACTGGTAGTGGAAATTTTGAGTAGTTCAGAGAACCGGTAATAAAAATTCTGACTGGCCCCGCCCCCATCTATTCTCTGCCTCCCAAGTCCCAGCTGATCAGGAGGAAATGGGGATTTTGCAGTAACCTTCCTCTGGAGTGGGGTGGGAATGGAGATTTTACAGTATCCTTCCCCTGCCACGCCCACCAAGCCAAGCCACGCCCACCAAGCCACACCCACAGAACCGGTAGTAAAAAATTTTGAAACCCACCACTGCTTTGAACCACTGAAACTCAAATAACTTTTTTATTAGAGTTCAGTTACTGGGCACCCATAAATTCTATACACAAGTAGTCCTTGACTTAAAATAGTTCATTTAGTGACCATTCAAATGGCACTGGAAAAAATGTTTCACACTTACAACCATTTACAACTTTAAGATTTTGGTCACCACCTTTAAAGCGCTCCATGGCTTAGGACCCGGGTACTTACGGGACCGTCTGCTGTTACCGTCATTTCCCACTGACCAGACGCCTCACAGAGAGGGCCTTCTCAGGGTGCCGTCTGCCAAACAATGTCGGCTGGCGGCCCCCAGGGGCAGGGCCTTCTCTGTGGGAGCTCCCACGCTCTGGAATGAGCTTCCCCCTGGTTTACGTCAAGTACCTGATCTTCGGACCTTTCGCCGTGAGCTGAAAACGCACTTATTTATTCAAGCGGGACTGGCCTAAAATTTTATTGGGTTAAAATTTTATTGGGTTATTTATATTTTAATATTTTAATTCGTTTTAAATCTGGCCATTTTATAATATGCTTGTTTTAATTTCTTTTAATATTGATATTGTGATTTTTTACTTGGCTGTACTGAGTCCTTCGGGAGAAGGGCGGTATAAAAATTGAATAAAATAAATAAAATAAATAAATAAATAAATTGCAGTATCTCCATGGTCATGCGATCCAAATTCAGACATTTAGCAACTGACTCATATTTATGACGGTTGCAATGTCCCGGGGTCATGTGATACCCCTTTTGCGACCTTCTGACAAGCAAATTCAATAGGGAAGCCAGATCCACTTAACAACCAGGTTACTAACTTAACTGCAGTGATTCACTTAACAACTATGGGAAGAAAATTTGCATACTGGAAGAAAACTCACTTAATAACTGTCTCACTCAGCAACAGAAATTTGAGGCTGAAATATGGCCATTAGTCAAGAACTATCTTAATTTATAACATTTCACGTTTTTCAAAACAATTAACTTGTCACATATTTTTCTCTTAATGAAAACTGCTATCCGTTCACTTTTACAATTCCCGATATTTCAGGCTTCACAACTTCTTGTTTTAGAAAATGCTCTTTTTTCTTCTTCAGTTTTTAGGTCCATATTTAGAAGCTAAAGTGCAAGCAGAAAGAAAAGAGAAAGAAAAAAAGTGATGACTTCCAAGTCGGAAGTCTTTTCAATTGGAAGAAGAATTGAAAAAAGAATTGCAACCTCAGACTTTTATTTTTCATTTCTAAATATTACCAGTCATTTTTCTAACGATAAATTCACTCTAATTGTCAAAACCTAAAATTAGAGTTTCATTCTCCCCGCCCCCCAGTTCTGAGTACAAAATCCAGAAGTGATTTTCAAATTAAAGCAAAACTAGATACATTCTCTTTAATTAAAACAGTCAATTTTGCCATCTCTGTCACCAGGCCTCTGGTGGCTCAGACTGGTAAGACAGTTTGTTATTAAAAGCAGCTGCTTGCAATTACTGCAGGTTCAAGCCCCACCAGGGCCCAAGGTTGACTCAGTCTTCCATCCTTTATAAGGTAGGTAAAATGAGGACCCAGATTGTTGGGGGCAATAAGTTGACTTTGTATATAATATACAAATGGATGAAGACTATTGCTTGACACAATGTAAGCCGCCCTGAGTCTTCGGAGAAGGGCGGGATATAAATGCAAATAAATAAAAAAAACTCCATCACCTTTCCTATCCATTCTTCTATGGTGGGAATTAGTGTATGCTTTCATCTTCGGGCATATAAGATTCTCACCGCTGTTCACATATATTTCTATGTAAATATATTTTTATTTCTTTGCCCATCTTACCTAAAAGGAAGCAAATAATACTCGATCAGCCCCAGATTGGGAAATGGCCCACTTGAGCCACAAATTATCCCACTGAGCTCCAACCCAAT
Source organism: Ahaetulla prasina (assembly GCF_028640845.1). Taxonomy (NCBI): domain Eukaryota; kingdom Metazoa; phylum Chordata; class Lepidosauria; order Squamata; family Colubridae; genus Ahaetulla; species Ahaetulla prasina. Next base: position 12,353,597 of record NC_080546.1, on the reverse strand, counting down.
GTGTTGTGGAAATTGTGATTAGAATATCACGTGGTGGCACAGTGGTTAGAGTGCAGTATTGCAGGCTACTTCTGCTGCTTGCCGGCTGCCTGCAATTTGGCAGTTTGAATCTCACCAGGCTCAAGGTTGACTCAGCCTTCCATCCTTCCGAGGTGGGTAAAATGAGGACCCAAATTGTTGGGGGCAAGAGGTTGACTCTGTAAACCGCTTAGAGAGGGCTGTAAAAGTACTGTGAAGCAGTATATAAGTCTAAGTGCTATTGCAATATTATTCAGAAGCAGATGCTGTGTTAATTGACTGCACTGTAATTCAAGCAAACATGGATAAACTTGGTTGCTTATTTTAACTTTTCCTGTCTGGACTCTAGTGATAGAATAGAATAACAGAATTAGAAGGGACCTTGGAGGTCTTCTAGTCCAACCCCCTGTGTAGGCAGAAAACCCTATTATTATTATTATTATTATTATTATTATTATTATTATTATTATTATTATTATTATTATTATTATTATTATTATTATTATTTAAATTTCTAGACCGCCCTTCTCCCGAAGGACTCAGGGCGGTGTACAGCCAGGCTAAAAACATACACAATATACAATTTAAAAACTAAATTAAGAAACTTATTACACAATTGGCCGAGAAATTAAAATATTTAAAATCTAAAAACCCCAATTTAAAACATAAATAGAATTTAAAATTTAAAAACTAAACAGTTTAAAAAGTTTAAGCTAGCCCCGCGTGAATAAACAAATATGTTTTCAATTCGCGGCGAAAGGTCCGAAGGTCAGGTATCTGGCGTAGGCCAGGGGGAAGTATACTATTTCAGACAAGGAAACACTATACCATTTCCAACAACTTTATACCATTTCAGGCAAATGGTGATATTTAAGTCCCGTTTGTTTTGCAGGGACCCTTCACTTGAGAACTCAACACTGCAGGCCACATGAACTGGAGTACAAGGCCAGAAGTGTAGAAACAAACTGGCTGTGATTTGTGTTGTGATTTGTCTACCCTAGAAGCAGTTTGAAACATTATAAATATTGCAAATACATATAAATAATTTATAAAAATAATGCCTCTATCAATATAAAAATATAAATAATAATAATAAATATAAATTAAAAAGATGTTGAGACTCTAGAAAGTGTGCAGAGAAGAGCAACAAAGATGATTAGGGGGCTGAAGGCTAAAATATATGAAGAACGGTTGCAGGAGCTGGGTATGTCTAGTTTAATGAAAAGAAGGACTAGGGGAGACATGATAGCAGTGTTCCAATATCTCAGGGGTTGCCACAAAGAAGAGGGAGTCAAACTATTCTCCAAAGCACCTGAAGGCAGGATAAGAGGATATGAATGGAAACTAACCAAGAACCAACCTAGAACTAAGGACACATTTCCTGATAGAACAATTAATCAGTGGAACGACTTGCCTCCAGAAGTTGTGGGTCCTCCAACACAGGAAGTTTTTTAAAAAGAGATTGGACAACCATTTGTCTGAAATGATATAGGGTCCCTTGCTTGAACAATGGGTTGGATTAGAAGACTTCCTAGATCCTCTCCAACTCTGTTATTCTATTATTTTTATCATACATTGTTTATTACCATACATTCCCTTGGTGTCTAATCCTGGGTTTCTCTACCTTGACAGCTTTAAGATCGGTGGGCCTCAACCTCCAGAATTCTCTAGCCAGCCATCTTAAAATTGTCAGGGTTGAGAAACGCTGATGCCCGACGAGTCTTCACAATCTTCGGGGCCATTGCTACCTCAGGTGGAAGACTCTTCGAAAGGGTAGGTGGCCAAACAGAGAAAGCATATCTTCTGACTCCCACAGGTAATATTTCAGAGAGGAGACCGGAAGTTTGTCCAGCCTGCTGTTGTTGGTGGGACAGTTTGAAATTACTGGAGATAATGGTTCTTCAGGGAATCTGTGCCCTGCAGAGCTTTAAAGAAGATAACCAGCCTTTTAAACCAGGGGTCTCCAACCTTGACAACTTTCAGACTTGTGGACTTCAACTCCCAGAATTCCTCAGCTAACTTTGCTGGCTGAGGTATTCTGGGAGTTGAAGTCCACAAGTCTTAAAGTTGCCAAGGTTGGAGACCCCTGGTTTAAACTACACTCAGAAGGTTACTACCGGTACCAACTTGCCCAGTGGATGTCACATGTGCAAATCTTGATGTGCCTCTAACTCTGTTTACTGCTGCATTGTGGACCAGTTGAAGCTTCCAAACAGCAGCTCCATAGAGAGGACTTTGCCAATTAGTGACCACGAATGGCCATGAGCAGATCTTCCTGATCCAGGAATGGGTGCATCTGGTGGACAGGGCAAATTTATTTGAAGACCCTCTTAGCCACAGCTACCACATGTGTCTTGAGGAGGAACCACGAACCTAGAAGGACCAGATTGCATGCCAACTCATTCTTGGGGCGGGAGTTCTGGCGTCATCTTGAGCCAGAAATGGAAAGTCTCCAGATCCAGGTGGCCCAAAAAACACCCACAGCCACTTAGTCATGCTAGGGTTGAGTCACAACCCCATCTAGAGTCACCCCACCTCCAGAAGTTAGGTGTGAATCTCAACAGCATCGCTCGTAGGACCTGATGATAATTATCATCGGCGTATATATGATATCTCATCCTCTACGAATAAATGACCTCCTGCAGTGGTTTCACATGGGTGATAAATAGCGGGGGGAGGGGGGATAAGAGTCGAATCCTGAGGCACCCACATAGGAGAGGTGGAAAACGCTGCTGGAAGAACTGAACGTGAGGACTATTGCACATGGAGATGTCACACTAGCTCTTTCCCATTTTATCTAGCAAAGCCAAGACCACAGAAATACATAACAAGCTGGACTGCACGCCAGCAGGCGGAAGATTAAACTCTCTTCCAAAGAAACGGAACAACAGGTTGAGAAGTCACAAGCAGTTGCTATTTAAGCTTAGGATACCAGCTGTGAACGCCGCAGTGATGTCTCACAGACAGGGGACTGGAAAAAACCGTAGAATTAAGGAACTGGATAATCAGATGCTCTTCTTTCCAATCGACTCCTGATTCAGAAGTTGGCAGTGAACGAAGTTGGTATCATTCGGGAGGCAAACATTATGGAGAAGAGTTCAGAGATGGCGTTGACAAAGTTCTGACATTGTTATCCTCTCATTTTTGTTACCTCTGGAGCTTTAGGCAAGTTGGCTTTTTCTAGGTACTTTTTCTTCTGGATATTGTTCGTTTTCATTACATACTTTCATATAAAAGTCCTGAATTATGTTCTTTTTTTACCTCAGTTTGGTGACATGAAATTCCATCTTTGTCCTGCAGTTTGTTTATCCATGTTGTTGTTCTTCTTCTTCTTCTTCTTCTTCAATTTGTAGGCTAACCACCTCCCTGGTTTATTTGCATTCTCAAAAATGTTTTGGTTCGTTCTCTTTAGGTGTTGCGCCAAATCTTCTTTTTGAAGAATGTTCAATTTGTGTTTAGTTAAATCCATTTGTTGCGAGAAGGATTGCAATGTTCATTATATAAACCTCAAGACGCGGGTAAAGAAAAATAAAACCCTTCAAAATGTCCTTGCCTTGATCCATTTAATATAAAAGGGAGGGGGGGAGAGAGAGTGTCTCTGTCATGAATTCAAGAGCCCTTCATAATCTCTTGATTGGTTGTTTGATTGGAGCGTGGTTGTTTGCAGACAATTTATTATTGATACATTCATTCATTCATTCAGTCAGTCAGTCACTTACATATTACCCATACTATTTGCACTGATGATGTTACCTATTTGGGTAATGAAACGTCTGTAAAGATCAGAGAGCACCAAAGACACCATCATTCAACCTTGCACTATAAATATTCTCTTCTATTGGAAGCTTTCAAGATTCTCTTATTATGCTCTGTACAATAACATTAAAACCAGAGGTGAAATCCAGCAGGTTCTGACAGGTTCTGGAGAACCGGTAGCAGAAATTTTGAGCAGTTCGGAGAATCAGCAATTGCCACCTCTGGCTGGCCCCAAAGTGTGGTGGGAATGGAGATTTTGCAGTATCCTTCTCCTGCCAGGCCCACCAAGTCACGCCCACCAAGCCACACCCGCTCACCAAGCCACACCCACAGAACTGGTAGTAAAAAATTTTGAATTTCACCACTGATTAAAACCCATGTCTATGGAGATTCTCAGTCATCCAGGTCATGGTTATCCCAAAGGTATTTTTTTCAAGAGGTAACTGGACTTTCTGTTTTTTCTTTGAAGCTGTGTCACTTCTCATCCAAGAAGCTTTTTCATGAGAAGTGAAATGTCTTCAAAGAAAAAAAACAGAAAGTCCAGTTCCCTCTTGAAAAAGCACCTTTGGGATTAAAACCCATGGTTCTGAGATCCTTCCTTCCTTCCTTCTTTACTTCCACTAATTGAACTGTTGTAACTCGAGGACTTCCTGTATGCATTCAAGTGATACAGGTAACCAGAGAAATACAGCATGGCACATAACAACAACTAGACACCAGAACAACTAGACACAAGAACAGGTTTTTCCCGAAGGCCATCACTCTGCTAAACAAATAATTCCATCAACACTGTCAGACTATTTACTGAATCTGCACTACTATTAATCTTCTCATCGTTTCCATCACCAATCTCTTTCCACTTATGACTGTATGACTATAACTTGTTGCTGGCAATCCTTATGATTTATATTGATATATTGACCATCAATTGTGTTGTAAATGTTGTACCTTGATGAACGTATCTTTTCTTTTATGTACACTGAGAGCATATGCACCAAGACAAATTCCTTATGTGTCCAATCACACTTGGCCAATAAATTCTATTCTATTCTATTCTATTCTATTCTATTCTATTCTATTCTATTCTATTCTATTCTATTCTATAAGCAGCAATCCCAGATCTTTAGGGACTATGATACTAAAAGAATATATAGACTTTATTGTTTCTAGAACATGGAACAAATGCCTAGACCTTGATTCGTTACAAGTTCTAAAACAATAAAAGTTATATATATGATATATGAGGAGCCGTGGTGGCGCAGTGGTTAGAATGCAGAATTGCAGACTGACTCTGTCCACTGCCAGCAGTTTGATCCTGATGGGCTCAAAGTTGACTCAGCCTTCCATCCTTCCGAGGTCGGCAAAAGGAGGACCCAGATTGTTGGGGGTCAATGCGTTGACTCCGCAAACTACTTCGAGAGGGCTTTAAAAGCACTGTGAAGCGGTATATAAGTCTAAGTGCTATTGCTGTTTTGTGCTATTTTCTGTTGAGAAGTTACAAGTTCTGCCTTAGCCTGGAGATTTTTAAGGAGAAATTTCCTGACAGGTAGAACCATTAATCGGTGGAACAATTTGCCTCCAGAAGTTATAAATGCTCCAACACTGGAAGTTTTTAAGAAGAGATTGGATAACCATTTGTCTGAAGTGGGTGTAGGGTTTCCTGCCTAAGCAGGGGGTTGGATTAGAACAGTGGTCACCAACTGGTGGCCCGTGAGAAAATGTTGGTGGTCTGCAGAAAAATTATTCACATTTTAAAAATTGCACTAAATCAGGGGTCCTCAAACTACGGCCCCTGGGCTGGATACATGCAATGAACGCTTGTGTTGCTGCAGAGTCTCCCCCTTTGGGGTCCATTTGTGTGGGTTGGAGGGGGGCAGAAATTCTGACTTGGGGTCTGCTTCGCCCTCCTGGTGCGGGACTTTGGGTGAAGGCTGGAGGGAAGCGCCGCTGGTGGCGAAGAGTCAGAGGGCCTTGTTCCAGTGGGACTGCATCATGGCCTGAAACTGACTGACCATCTCACCCGGCTGAGCCTCCAGGCGCCGGTACCTGGCCTTGCTCTCCCGCAGATCTTCCCTCTGCTTGGAAAGCCTATGCTCGTAGTCCTCAGTGAGGTGCTTCTACTGAGCCTCCTTCTCGGTCAGATCCAATTTGAACTGAGCTGTTTTGCCAACTCTTTCTCATGGTGACTGCTTAGCTCCAGCAACTGCTTCCTGTTGGGGCCCTAAGGAGCCTGGGCAGGCAGGCAGAGAGTGGCTGGGAGGGGAGGGGCGAGAAGAAGCCGGCGAAGCGCCCGTTGACGTGAGTGACATCAAGTTGGCCATGCCCACCCAGTGACATAACCACCTAGTCACGCCCACCCTGTTGGTCATTAGGCAGATCATATTAATGGTCCATGGGATTTAAAATTATGAATTTAATGGTCCCGGAGGTCCAAAAGATTGGTGACCCCTGGCCTAGACCTTCAAGGTCCCTTCCAACTATTTTATTCTATCTTCTATTCTTAGCCACATTGTCATATCAAATAGCCAAACATATTTTAGGCATTGGCCTCTTGAGCAGAGAATTCAGGATACGCTTCCTGTTAATACAAGCACGACGCCTCTCTGATTAAAAAAAAAGAAAAAAAGAATACTTTGGCCAACTTAACTGCATAAGGAAAATTAGCAGAATTACAGCTCTGAACGGCTGTCCGTTATCTTGTTAGAACGGGGAGGCCGGGCTTGAATAATGTAATGGTTGGCCTGATTTTATTTGATTAGGCAAATTAGGAAACAACTGTGTGAAATTCATTATTGTACTAATGTGATCTTGAAAATTGGAGTCTTATTATAGCTTTGGCCTGGATGCATTTTATCATCATGTTGAGCTCTGAGGTAATTTCCAAGAAATAATAAAAAAAAAGTTTGTGGGTAGGTGTGTGCGGGCTTGTGTGCGCATGCGTGTGGGCACAATAGGCTTTCACACACATATAAGGTTACCTCAGCACTGAAAACTTGGCTACATGCTCCATTTCTTGTTTGTTTGCTTGCTTGCTTATAGCCATACACTTATATATTGCTTCACAGTGATTTACAGCCGTCTCTAAGAGGTTTACAGAGGAAGGATGGAAGGCTGAGTCAACCTTGAGCCTGGTGAGGTTTGAACTGCTAGATTGCAGGCAGCCGGCAGGCAGCAGAAGTAGCCTGCAGTACTGCATTCTAACCACTGCGCCACTGTGGCATATCTATATCTATATCTATATCTATATCTATATCATCTATCTATCTGTCTATCTATCAATTTATCTTATCTATCTATCATCTTTCTATCTATCATCTATCTATCTATCTATCCATCCATCCATCCATCCATCCATCCATCCATCCATCCATCCATCCATATCATCCATCTATCTATCTATCTATCTATCTATCTATCTATCTATCTATCTATCTATCTATCTATCTATCTATCCATCCATCCATCCATCCATCCATCCATCCATCCATCCATCCATCCATATCTATCTATCTATCTATCTATCTATCTATCTATCTATCTATCTATCTATCTATCTATCTATCTATCTATCTATCTATCTATCTATCTATCTATTATCTATCTATTATCTATCTATCCATCCATCCATCCATCCATCCATCCATCCATCCATCCATCCATCCATCATCTATCTATCTATCTATCTATCTATCTATCTATCTATCTATCTATCTATCTATCTATCCATCCATCCATCCATCCATCCATCCATCCATCCATCCATCCATCCATCCATCCATATCATCTATCTATCTATCTATCTATCTATCTATCTATCTATCTATCTATCTATCTATCTATCTATCTATCTATCCATCCATCCATCCATCCATCCATCCATCCATCCATCCATCCATCCATCCATCCATCCATCCATCCATCCATCCATCCATATCATCTATCTATCTATCTATCTATCTATCTATCTATCTATCTATCTATCTATCTATCTATCTATCTATCTATCTATCTATCTATCTATCTATCTATCTATCTATCTATCCATCCATCCATCCATCCATCCATCCATATCATCTATCTATCTATCTATCTATCTATCTATCTATCTATCTATCTATCTATCTATCTATCTATCTATCTATCTATCTATCTATCTATCTATCTATCTATCATTTTTATATCAAATTTGACATTTACCTGACATTCTTAAGCAACCTAAAACTAAGGTGAAATTTCCTGACTGTGGGAACCATTATCAGGGAAACAGAAATTGCCTTCAGAAGTTGTGGGTGCTCCATCACTGGAGGTTTTCAAGGTGAGACTGGACAGACATTCATCTCCAGTGGTATAAGGCCCCCTGCTTGAGCACAGGGTTGGACTAGAAGACCTCCAAGGTCCTTGCAAACTTTGTTATTCTATTCTTTAGAAACTGCTCACCTCCCTCACAGGTTCTAGGGCAGTGATGGCTAACCCTTTTCTCGTCGTGTGCCAAAAGCGTTTGTGTGTGCCGGCACCCATAATGCAATGCAGCCCCCCCTGCGCATGCACACACAACTCCCCCCCATGCTCCCCATGCCCCCACACATGCGCACGTGACCCCCACTTTCCCCTTGCCCCCTATTCATGCATGCGCAAACCCCCCTCCCTGTAGCCTCCTTGTTGTGACTCCAGTCCCCGAACCTGGCCCCATGCCCGAAAGTGACTCCGAGAGTGAGGGGGAAGGGCTGGTAAGGCTTACCTCAGGAGCACTAATTCCTTTGGCTCGGCTCCAGGAGCCAGAACCAGACCAGTCGGAGGGCGTAATGAGGCCATCATCCCCTGATTCCTCCCTTCCCCAGGCTACGCCTTCAGACCCAGCTGATAATAATAATCAAGCTTGGCTTGACCCATGCTTCAGAAGATTAGAGAGGCGGCATCATCAAAAAGAAGGGTGGGGCAGGAGCCCCACCCCACAGGATATATAAGGAGCTTTGGAAGTGCTCTCACTCCACAGGAAGCAAAGTTTAGCTGAACCGTTTCAAAAAGAGCTGAAAGTCTTGCTACGTGAGTCATTTGTTTGAACTTTGGCAGGCAGCTGCGATTTCTCTGCCAGGACTGATAAGAGCCATGAATCCACTGGCTGAAGGCCAGCTCGTGGGTCTGAAGTGGGGAAGGAGACAGAACACTCCTGGGCCCAAAAATGGGCCGTGGAGGGGTTGCACTGCACCCCCCCCATGCTCCCCCCCCCGTGCATACATATGCAACCCCCCGTGCATGCATGCACGTCTCCAGCCTGTGGCCCCCAAGCATCCCAAAAATCAGCTGGCCAGCGGGAGGCACCCATGCATGCGCGATGGAGCTGAGCTGGGTGACAGCTCACATACCCGCAGAAAGAGCTCCACATGCTAGCGTATCATAGATTCACCTTCACGATTCTAGGGAGTGATTGTTAATTTGAAGGCACCCCAGGAATTTAGAATGGCAGAGGAAGCTCCAGGTGTGGCCGAATTAAACCAGGTTAATATTTATTCGCTTCTTTATTTATTAAATTTAGATAGCCATCCAGGCGTTGCATTACGGCCCCTGCTATGAATCCTGAAAGCAGTGATTCCATGAGTGCTCCTTTGGTTTCTTGATATATTTTTCTGTCGAATTGAAAATACGTAGTTAGGCAGAGGTTGATGAGATCCATAATAAAACCAAATAAAAAGTAGACAACACACACAAAACCATCAACAACATATTCAACCGTCATAAGTATGAACCAGTGGCCAAGCCTCTGAATTTTGATCATGTGACCATGGGGCTGCTGCAAAGGTTGTCACGGTGGGAAAACGGTCATAAGTTCCTTTGTTCAGCGTCGTCGTAACTTCGAACAGTCACTCAGTGAACTGTTATAAGTCGAGGCCTATCTGTCGTGGTTGAAAAATTGAGCATCCCTTGCTTAATTTATTTATTTATTTTTTAAAAAAATTGCTCCAATTCATCTCTATTTTTTTCTTCCCCCCACCCCCAGCCTCCATAAAATATAATGGGAAAGATGAAAGCAATGAAAATAATTCACTCCGGGGGTAAGTGAGTGGAAGTAAAATGACAAGAGTAATATATAAACATTTTAATAAAGAGCGGGATGACAAGGAAGGGAAGCCCCCTCCTCTCCTGATTGATTTATATAACTACCTTCATTATAGGAGGCTGACAACAATGGGACGCCCCCTCCTCGCTGGAAGGAAGGTGGGGATTCTTTCAGGAGGAATATAACAAACGAGCAGCTGGGGTGCTTTGCTATGAAATTCCTCTGGACTGCAGCCCTCTCCATCTTCAGAACATCCAGATCCTATTCTCCAAAGCACCTGAAGGTAGGACAAGAAGCAGGGGTGGGATTCAGCCGGTTCGGGAGAACCGGTAGTTAAATTGCTGGCTGGCCTCGTCCCGCCTGCCCCTTCCAGGAGTCCCCACATGCCTCATTTTGGCTCCCAGGTAAGTGCAGGAAGGCCTACTAGGCCTTAAACAGGGTGCGGGGGTGAGTGTGTGACGCGCCCCCTCCCCGTGACCCATTTTTGCTCCCAGGAAGCTTCAGGAAGGCCTACTAGACCCAAAATTGGGTGTGGGGGGGCAGCATGGTTCCCCCACCCCTGCAACGGCCCATTTTTGCTCCCAGGGGGTGCAAGAGGCCGAGTGCTGCCTGTCACACACCATGGCCACGCCCACCATGGCCACACCCACCCAGCTGGTCATTAGGGCAGAGAAACCGGTTGTCAAATAATTTTTGACTCCCACCACTGACAAGAAGCAATGGGTGGAAACTAATCCAGGAGAGAAGCAACTCAGAACTAAGGAGAAATTTCCTGACAGTTTAGAACGATTAATCAGTGGAACAACTTGCCTCCAGAAGTTGTGGATGCTCCAACACTGGAAGGTTTTAAGATAAGAATTGGACAACCATTTGTCTGAAATGGTATGGGGTTTCCTGCCTAAGCAGGGGGTTGGACTAGAAGACCTCCAAGGTCCCTTCCAACTTTGATATTCTGTTCTCTCCGAAGAAGCCAGTGATGGCAGAGATCTCCCAGGAAGGACTTTCCATACTTTGTAAAAAGCTCGCCAGCAAAATGAGAAGAAGAGAAAGGAAATCCTCAAAGGTATTTTTCTCTCTTTCTTTTTTTCTCCCATTGACTGTACTGGAATAGCTACATTGGCCATACAGGTAATTCTTGACTTTTTTTTTTTTAATTTTATTTTGTCACAACAGTATATACAAACAATTGTCATAGATAAAACAACATGTATTGAAGAAAATATATAAGTAAAAATATGCATCAATAATATTAATTTGATATAATGAAGGGAACAATAGGACAGGAACGGTAGGCACTATTGTGCTCTTATGCACGCCCCTTACGACCACAATTACGACCACAATTGAGTTACGACCACAATTGAGCCCGACATTTCTGTTGCTAAGTAAAACAGTTGCTGAGTGAATGTTGCTCTGTTTTGTGACCTCCCTTGCCACCTTCGTTAAGCGATTCCCTGCAGTGGCTCCATTAGGTACACGGTTGTTAAGCGAATCTGGTTCCTCCACTGACATTGCTGGTCGGAAGGTCGCAAAAAGGGATCATGTGACCCCCGGGACATGGCAAATGTCATAAATACATGCCAGTGGCCAAGCATCTGAATTATGATCAAGTGACCATGGGGATACAGGTGTTGTGTGTTGTCCGATCTCACCCCAGCCAGGGTCTTCTTATCTGCTTCCGAACACAGAGGAATGTCCTAGTATGCCTCCCGGCCCCAGACCTGGCTCCATGCCAGACAGGCTGAAGAGGAAGAAATACCTCCAGCCCCCAGCTCTGGCTCCATGCCCAGGCAAACAGAGCAACTAGACCCCTCCCCCTCCTCCACAGCATGTGAGCCTGAGGGAGGTCAATTGCCAACAGCTGCCGACTGGAGTGACCCTCGCGTCAGAAGACTTGATAGGCGGAGGCAACAGAAGGAAGGGAGGGGCAGGCCTGGATAAGTGCTGAGTCATGGAGCCACACCCCATGGCCTATATAAAGGATCTGCTTTCTGACATTCTCTGAGTCAGGCAAAGTCTAAACATATCTTGCTGAAGTCACTTTCTGGTCTCCTGCCTGCCCTGAGGACTTTGCTAGGACTTTGGCAGAGCTGCAGAGGCATGCCTGATTTGGATTTCCCTGACCCGGCTGTCAGCGGAGGAGTGGGACACAACAACAGTGTGAAAACGGTCATAAGTTAACTTTTTCGGTGTCATTGTAACATTGACTTTTCCCCCTCCCCCCTTACTAAATGAACTGTTGTAAATCGAGGATTACCCGTCTAGTATCGCCACTCTGGTAGCTGGAAAAGTCACACTATGAACTTGAGCAGTAGTGCAGGGCAGCCATAAGGATGGAGCCAATAATTGTTGTTTTTTAACCATGTGCAAATAAGAAAGATAAACCTAAATGGGCAATGGACTCTGGTATCCAGTTGCTGCATGTGTGGTGTCCGTTTCTCTCTCCTTCTCTTCCTCCTTCTCCTCTCCTCTCTCTCCACCTATCCTCTCCTTCTCCTTCTCCTCTCCCTCCCTCCCTCGTCTCCTTCTCTCCCTGTTGTGTCCCAGGCCCCAGTAGGTAGTAGGAAACTCAATCAGTGTAAAAACAAACTAACTTTATTCTAACAGCTGAGAATTACTTCATTCTCAGCATAGTTCAACTAAATTAAAGCAAATTCCTCCCAACACAAATTCCTCAGTCCTATCACCAACCTTGGTCCAATTAGGCACACTGCCAAAGGCCTTTCTTGGCAAAAATTCAGAAGACACCGATACAAAATAAATGCAAGAAGACGAAGCTATCAACATTGTTTTCCAGGAATGCCCAAATGCCGTTGCTGGTCTTTTAAGCCTTATGGGAGGGGCCAATCATCTCTTGGCCCTAGTCCCGAGTCATCCACTTTGCTTGAGCTGCTCTTACCTTCTGGCAGCTCTTCTCATGCATGCATTAGGAACAGGCTCCTCCTGTTTCTCTGCCTCACTATTATCAGTCTCTGGAGGCTCTGGAGTCCGCACCTTACTCTCCGATGGCCCTGACCCAGAGGTGGGTTTCAGCAGGTTCTTACCAGTTCTGGAGAACCAGTAGCAGAAACTTTGAGTAGTTCGGAGAACTGGTAGTAAAAATTCTGACTGGCCCCGTCCCCCTCTAGTCTCTGCCTCCCAAGTCCCAGCTGATCGGGAGGAAATGGGGATTTTGCAGTAACCTTTCCCTGGAGTGGGGTGGGAATGGAGATTTTACAGTATCCTTCCCCTGCCACTCCCACCAAGTCACACCCACCAAGCCACGCACACAGAACTGGTAGTAAAAAAATTTGGAACCCACCACTGCCCTGGCCCCACCTCAGCCTCCGTTGCAGAGTCCTCATCCGGGCCTTCCCCAGCCTCCAGGACTGGCCCACACTCTTCCTCAGCCTCATCGCTGTCCGACTCCCTTGTGTCAGGCCTGGAAACCATACTAGACTTTAGGGTTCCAGACGCTGCCACATTTTTTCCCTGAGGGGAAGAAGGGGGGTTGAGGAGTATGGTAACATTCTTCAAGCGGTCAAGGTCGGATGGTGTTCACATCTGCAGGAAGAGTGGCGAGAAGATATTCGAATGAACTGGGAGAACGTGGGACCATGTGACCATCAAAGGGGTCAAGGGGGTGGGACTCTTGGGGTTTGTATAACTGGGAAAAGAATCCGGAAGTTCAGTTTTGGAATTTCACTCATCGTGTGCCAGTTTCCTCATGCTCTGAGAGACAATGGCTTCTGAGTTTTTTTTATGCAGAAGAGGTTTTTCTGGAACCTTGACACATTGCCAGCTCCGCAGACTGCTGGCGGACCACAACACTCCCTTCCTCTATCCTCTCCTCCTTCTCCTTCTCCTTCTCCTTCTCTTTCTCCTTCTGTTCTTCCTCCTCTTCCTCCTCCTCCTCGCTAGAGGAGCAACTATTGCAAGTTTCCCACTGTCTATCAATCACTGCACTTCAAAAAGAAGAGGTCAGAGGCCAGATTATAGAGAAACATAAGATGGGCTAAAGCCAACATTCTGATTGCAAATTAACTTCCCTTTTCATCCAAAAGTGGTCTGGCATTGTATAATATCAAATTTAGGGTGTACTACTTAATGGTCCATAAGGAAATGTCCATGTTTCTGTAATCACCTCTCTAGAGAGGATTTCAAACGTCAGATCAGCACACACACACATCCCCCAAGATGTATTTATTATCTCATTAGTAACAAGATAGTATTTCTAAGATTAAATGTTGGCAAAGGAAACTTATTTAATGTCACATTATCAACATTTTAACAACCTTAACTAAACTGTTATACGATAATTGCTTTATGGCATGGTTAAAATAATTTATGGAAAGTGCCATATTTTTTCAACTTCATTTGACTTTAGAGCTGTTAGCAACCATAGAAGATGTGGTCATAATCCAAAACAAAAATGTACAAAGGTATAAAGCATCTTTCCTCTAGTCTAATGCTCTCTAAATGCATTAGGTCCACAAGTCTTAAAATTTCCCAGTTAATTAACCCGTGTATTATAGGGGTAAAAACCTGAAGTCCTCTTCAAATGATGGGGGTGAATAGAGTTTATCTAAAAATTAATATTGAAGTATTGTGTTTAATGTAACCAAAAGGAGGAACTTAATGGCATACAAGAAGAATACCTGTATAAGCTGTATGAAGTATATATCTCAATGAACTCAACTCTTATTCTTTTCATATCTGTTTAGAAACTGCCAGTTAACCTGGAAGGACATGTCAAGCAAGGACCTAGCTTGGAATCATTGCATAGCTGCAAGAAGCATAAGCTTAACCTCCTTCCATAAAGCCTTATCTGGTCATTCCCAGGTCAAGGTAAACAGTCCAGTGAGATTCTTGCAACATAGGTGGTAGACAACATAGGTGGTAGACAAAGTTACTGACTTTACAGTAGCTATTCACGAGTGACTCTGGTTGTTTGTGCCTGACATTATCATAGTCTGTCTTTTTGTTTTAGCCTCAGCTGTCTACTTTTGGAATTAGTCTGTTGTATACTTTTCAAAGTCCAAAATAGTCTCCAATCATTATATATCTATATCTATATCTATATACACACACACACACACGTATGTGTGTGTGTGTGTGTGTTTGTGTGTGTGTTTATGTTCCAGCATAACACTGGAATGCCTCGAGCAATTTCAACTAAACTTGGTACACAGATGACTTACTCTCTGGAAAGCAATACTATGAGGGTAAGACACCCCTATAATGCCCCTTGAGGTGTGTGTTCTGTTAAGATACAGCCTGTTGTGCCTTAAAATGGCTTCTACTGTAAAGCACAGTGGAGTTGCCATGGTAATAGCTTCACAATACTCCACAAGGGGGCTCTTTTGGTAAAACATTAGAAATTATGTTTGGTCTGGACATTTTCAACAAGGCTTCGATGGTCGATAAAACATTACTGCAACTCAGCCTGCCTGTACCACTACAAGACCGACACGACGTACTTACATAGATAGATAGATTACATACAAGAAAAGAACTGCAACGTTGAACACCTTAGTGCATATATCGCGGACCAGAATCCACTTCTAAATCAAGATCAGAAAAAAAACATACCAAATGATCATGGATCAGCTAGCAAAGCAACAAGGTGGTATCATTTTACTTGACACTTCTGGGGGCATGGGGAAAGCATTTTTAACTAATTTGATCCTCACCGAAATCAGGGCTCAGGGTGAAATTGCTCTTCCTGTCTAATACAGGATTGGGATAAATAAATACCCGGGCAACGCCAGGTTATCAGCTAGTAAATGAATAAATAAGTATTGCACACCATCTCGTATGATCAATACATTTGCTCTTGTTTTAAGATTTCTCTATTCTGGGTACATCTCACACAGTCAGTATGAATAATGTTATTAATGAATGACTGAGAAGATATTTGTTTCAATATGAATTAGGGGCACATTGAAAGTTTAGATAACATATGTATCTCCTTTTGCATTGACTTGGTAACACTGAAATGGCTCAAGGGTGCAAGTGGGTTAATGTAACCACTTGTTCTGTCCCCCCTCGCCTCTGTCTGAGCAATGGCTTAATTAGCCGGCACTATCAGCTCTGGCAGCAAACTAGCAAGCACCTGCCAAGTGTCTCTGTTATCTCCCTCGACGCCGATGAGTCACCCAGGAACAAACAGTACTTCAGCTCTTAGTTAATCAGTTGATTTGCCTGCTACGGAGAGGCACAGCAGCTCTTGCTGCCTTTATATCCTGTGGGGTGTGGCTCCATGACTCAGCACTTCCTAGGCCTGCCCCACCCCTGCTTCTGTTGTTCCCGCCTCTCCTGCCTATGAAACCTAGGGTCCAGCCAGGCCTGATTGCCATCAGATGGGTCTGGAGGCGTAGCCTGGGGGGAAAGAGTCAGGGGATGGAGGCCTTGTTATCTCTTCCACCTGGCCTGCCTCTGGCTCCTGGAGCTGAGCCAGGGAAGCCGGTGCTCTGGAGGTAAGTCCTGATGGCCCTTCCCCCTCACTTTCCAAATCACTTTCTGGCAGAAGGCCCAGCTTGGGGGGGGGGGGGCGCAGACACAACACACCTTGTCTTGTTTATGAAGTTTAACAGGGATGGGAATAATCATCACCCATGAATAAGTGTCTTCACTAAATATGATTCCCTTAAGAAAGAATCTACAGAAGGTGTGTTGGTGACCAGGAACACGCAACATTCAAAAAAAGGGAGAAAGTTACCCTAACACCCTTCATAGAACGCTCCCCCTTTTCTATATAGCATTGGCTTCCCTTAATTTTTTTTTTGTCCTTTCTGTCCAACAGTCTTGCCATTATAACTAGAACTGCAGAAAAAATAACTGCTACCAACCTGCCTTCCATTGAGGACCTGTATACTGCACGAATCAAGAAGAGGGCTGTGAAAATATTTACAGACCCCTCGCATCCTGGACATAAACTGTTTCAACTCCTACCCTCAAAACGACGCTATAGAGCACTGCACACCAGAACAACTAGACACAAGAACAGTTTTTTCCCGAACGCCATCACTCTGCTAAACAAATAATTCCCTCAACACTGTCCAACTATTTACTGAATCTGCACTACTATTAATCTTCTCATAGTTTCCACCACCAATCTCTTTCCATTTATGACTGTATGACTATAACTTGTTGCTGGCAATCCTTATGATTTATATTGATATACTGACCATCAATTGTGTTGTAAATGTTGTACTTTGATGAACGTATCTTTTCTTTTATGTACACTGAGAGCATATGCACCAAGACAAATTCCTTGTGTGTCCAATCACACTTGGCCAATAAATATTCTATACTATACTATATAGGTAGTCCTCAACTCACAACCAGAATTGAGCCTAACATCTCTGTTGCTAAGTTGTTAAAATGAGTTTTGCCCCATTTTATGACCTTTCTTGCCATATTTATTAAGTGAATCGGTGCAATTGCTAAGTTAGTAACACGGTTGTTAAGTGAATCGGGCTTCCCCATGGACTTTGCTTGTCAGAAGGTCGCAAAAGTCGATCTGGGATGCTGCAACCAGTGGTGGGATTCAGCCAGTTCGCACCACTTCGGGAGAACCGGTTGTTAACTTCCTGAGCAGTTTGGCAAACTGGTTGTTGGAAGAAATCATTAGGGCAGAGAACCGGTTGTTAAATCACTTGAATCCCACCACTGGCTGCAACCGTCATAAATACGAACCAGTGGCCAAGCCATTGAAACATCTGGTTTGATCATATGTCCTTGGAGATGCTGCAATGGTTGCAAGTGTGAAAAACGGTCATAAGTCACACTTTAGGGTCCCTTGTAACTTTGAACAGTCACTAAACAAACTGTTGTAGGTCAAGAACTACCTGTGTTCTGTTGCTTATACTGGTTTACTACAAAGAAGAGGGAGTCAAGCTATTCTCCAAAACACCTGAAGGCAGGACAAGAAGCAATGGATGGAAACGGAGAGAAGCAACCTGGAACTAAGGAGAAATTTCCTGACAGTGAGAACAATTAACTAGTGGAAGGACTTGCCTCCAGAAGTTGTGACTGCTTCATCACTGGAGGCTTTTAAGAAGAGATTGGACAACCATTTGTCTGAAATGGTATAGGGCAGAGATGGTATTTAGCTGGTTTGGACCGGTTCGCCCGAACCAGTCTATTCCGGCTGTATCCCATCCTATTTAGACACGTTTTTGAGGCCAGGCACATGCGTGGAAGACATGCATGTGAGCAAAGCACATGCATGGAAAGCCGGACACATGTATGGAAGGCACGCATGCGCACGAACCGGGCGTGCGCGTGCACGAAGTGAGCGTGCGCTCGTGGGGTGAACCTGTACTAACATAAATTGAAACCCACCGCTGGTATAGGGTCTCCTGCCTAAGCAGGGGGTTGGAGTAGAAGACCTCCAAGGTCCCTTCCAACTCTGTCATTCTGAGTTGGAAGGACAGAATTTCAGGGGAAGGCGACGGTCAGGAGAACGAGCAAGTTGCGTCCTTCTTCCACCTTCACTGTTAACTGGTGCCCGTCCAGAAGGCTGCTTTGCAAGGGAAAACGAAGGGCGCAATAGAGAATGCAGCACACAGTGTAATGTGGAGCTTGCAGCTGGCACGGCCTCCCTTAACGAATAGCTGGGATGGCAACGGAGAGTTGAAAAGTTCAGCTGCTTGTGCAAAGCTCGCACTGGCTGAGTCCAGCATTCTTATTTTAAGTGAGCGATGACAAGATAATATTCACACTCTCTTCGGCTCCGTCCTTGGCAACCTTCGTAGCAGCAAATGCATCTCCAGCCTCTTTTTCCAATGTCCTTCGGCAACCCATCCTACCCTTTCGGAGACTGGCCAGGCCTATCGGTTTCCTGGGGGAGGGGGGAGGGGGACGACGACTTGATAACAGCACCCAGAGTGGATGCTAATGAGAAAAGGAAACATGGAACATTCCCATGAGGTTTTGGGTTGCTTCCCCTTCCACCACAGAGAAGTCCCCCCCCCCGCCTCAAACCTCACGCACACCCTGCAGGTGGTCGTTTTTCTTGGCCGAGGGAAAGGAAAACTTGAGATAATGACAAAAGGGGCCTGGAAGAGTCATAGGGATCCACTTTCCGGGACCCCAGAATAGCTCCAAAGATTGTCATTTGATCCTTCCTGTTCTTGGACTGGAAAGTTAGGAAACGAATGCCTGGCTAACAGCTGCCCTTATTCAGCCACATCATATTTCGGCAGCTATTTAGCAGCCCCACGCTGGATCAGTTCTGCTGATTCATGTCTTTTGATTAGGCTGGTTAAAGAAGGGTGAGTCTGTTATACCCTTCTGTTAGTGATTGGGTATCCCTTCTTTCTTCTTCTAAAGATAAAGGTTCCCCTTGCACATATGTGCTAGTTATTCCTGACTCTAGGGGGCAGTGCTCATCTCCGTTTCAAAGCCGGAGAGCCAGCACTGTCCAAAAGACGTCTCCATGGCTCAACGCCAAAGGTGCACGGAACACTGTTCCCTTCCCACCAAAGGTGGTCCCTATTTTTCTACTGGCATTTTTTTTATGGGCTTTCGAACTGCTAGTGTTTTGTCTCCTTCCCCACTTCAGACCCACGAGCTGACCTTCAGCCAGTAGATTCACAGCTCTTATCAGTCCTGGCAGAGAAATCACAGCTGCCTGCCAAAGTTCAAACAAATGACTCACGTAGCAAGACTTTCAGCTCTTTTTGAAACGGTTCAGCTAAACTTTTGCTTCCCGTGGAGTGAGAGCAGTCCCAAAGCTCCTTATATATCCTGTGGGCTCCTGCCCCACCCTTCTTTTTGATGACGCCACCTCTCTAATCTTCTGAAGTGCGGGTCAAGCCAAGCTTGATTATTATTATTATCAGCTGGGTCTGAAGGCGTAGCCTGGGGAAGGGAGGAATCAGGGGATGACGGCCTTATTACGTCCTCCGACTGGTCTGGTTCTGGCTCCTGGAGCCAAGCCAAAGGAATCAGTGCTCCCGAGGTAAGCCTTACCAGCTCTTCCCCCTCACTTTCGGAGTCACTTTCGGGCATGGGGCCAGGTTCGGGGGCTGGAGTCACAACAGCTAGGTTAGCAGAAGCTGGGACAAGTAACGGGAGCTCACCCTGTTATGCTGCACTAGGGATACGAACCGCCGAAGTGCCGACCTTTCAATTGACAAACTCAGCATCTTAGCCACTGAGCCACTGCCTACCTTATTATTTTGGCTTCTACTCTTCCTTTTTGGGGGGTCATTGCTTGAGGAATCCAAATGCGACCATACGTAGGAGATATCAGCAAGGTTTGGCAGAGGGTGTGGATTATAACATTTGTTGTAAAAAAAATTTATCTTCTCACCTTATGGGTGGCTTGTGTCTTTTCCTCAATCTTGGGTTCCAGAGAAGTTTATTGGAAAAAAAGCATCTCTTGCAAATCAGACAAAATCAATTTTTCTATAGATTATACCATATTTCCCACAAAATAAGATCTAACTGGAAAATAAGCCCTAGCATAATTTTTTCCCTGATGCTTGTAATATAAGCCCTACCCCCAAAATAAGCCCTAGTTAAGATCGTCAGCCAGATGGATGCATTTGGTACCGTATTTTCCCCAAAATAAGACCTACCCAGAAATTAAGCCCTAATGTGTCTTTTGGAGCAATAATAATAATAATAATAATAATAATAATAATAATAATAATAATAATAATAATAATAATAATAATAATAATAATATAAGACCTGATCTTATTTTTGGGGAAATACAGTATTCTACATCATTTTCAACTTCCAAGGAGGCGACTGAATTCAAATATGGAGGGGAAAAAATGACTTGGAACTTGCTTTCAAAAATTTCCACCTCATCATCACATTTTAGAATGGAGAAATCCTCCTTTCGATGCGAAGGAGAAGTATTCACCGCTAGTGGGCCAAAAATGAAAAATATATGGCTCAAAGGCCAAATAAATAAATAAATAAATAAAAATCTGCCAGATACAATCTTTATATCTTCAAAATTCTTTCTTTCTGGCTGCATGCAATATATTTCTTGAAACGCACTTTCAATCCAATTTTCTTTCCTCTTTTCAGTAGTTGCCAAGAAATTCCAGGGCCAGTTTGGGATAGTAGTTAAGGTGTTGGCCTGTGAGTTCTAATTCTGCCTTAGGCATGAAAACTGGCTGGGTGTCTTTGGGTCAATTACCAGGAGACTGTGAGTTCTAGTCCTGCCTTAGCTATGACAGCTGGCTGGATGACTTCAGGCCAAGCATGAGGGTCTGTGAGTTCTAATTCTGCCTTAGGCTCACAGGAGACTGTGAGTTCTAGTCCTGCCTTAGCTATGACAGCTGGCTGGATGACTTCAGGCCAATCATGAGGGTCTGTGAGTTCTAGTTCTGCCTTAGGCATGAAAACTGGCTGGGTGACTTCAGGTCAGTTACCAGGAGATTGTGAGTTCTAGTCCTGCCTTAGCTATGACAGCTGGCTGGATGACTTCAGGCCAGTCATGAAGGTCTGTGAGTTCTAGTTCTGCCTTAGGCATGAAAACTGGCTGGGTGACTTCAGGTCAGTTACCAGGAGATTGTGAGTTCTAGTCCTGCCTTAGCTATGAAAATCGTCTGGCCCAAAGCTGCTTTTCAAAAATTTCCACCTCATCATCACATTTTAGAATGGAGAAATCCTCCTTTCGATACGAAGGAGAAGTATTCACCGCTAGTGGGCCAAAAATGAAAAATATATGGCTCAAAGGCCAAATAAATTATTTATTTATTTATTTATTATTTAAATTTCTATACCGCCCTTCTCCCGAAGGACTCAGGGCGGTTCACAGCCAAATAAATAAATAAATAAAAATCTGCCAGATACAATCTTTATATCTTCAAAATTCTTTCTTTCTGGCTGCATGCAATATATTTCTTGAAACGCACTTTCAATCCAATTTTCTTTCCTCTTTTCAGTAGTTGCCAAGAAATTCCAGGGCCAGTTTGGGATAGTAGTTAAGGTGTTGGCCTGTGAGTTCTAATTCTGCCTTAGGCATGAAAACTGGCTGGGTGTCTTTGGGTCAATTACCAGGAGACTGTGAGTTCTAGTCCTGCCTTAGCTATGAAAGCTGGCTGGATGACTTCAGGCCAAGCATGAGGGTCTGTGAGTTCTAATTCTGCCTTAGGCTCACAGGAGACTATGAGTTCTAGTCCTGCCTTAGCTATGACAGCTGGCTGGATGACTTCAGGCCAGTCATGAAGGTCTGTGAGTTCTAGTTTTGCCTTAGGCATGAAAACTGGCTGGGTGTCTTTGGGTTAATTACCAGGAGACTGTGAGTTCTAGTCCTGCCTTAGCTATGACAGCTGGCTGGATGACTTCAGGCCAAGCATGAGGGCCTGTGAGTTCTAATTCTGCCTTAGGCATGAAAACTGGCTGAGTGACTTCAGGTCAATTACCAGGAGACTGTGAGTTCTAGTCCTGCCTTAGGTATGAAAATCATCTGGCCCAAAGCTGCTTTTCAAAAAACATCTGGACTTTCTTGGTGTTGTTTTTGCCTTGAAAATGTTTTGCTTCTCATCCAAGAATCTCCTTAAGTTCTGAAGAAGTGTTATATATGTTTGCCACCTTGAGTTACTTATAAGCTAATAATAATAATAATAATAATAATAATAATAATAATAATAATAATAATAATAATAATAATAATAATAATAATAGATAATGAAGACAGGAAAAATAATACAATGCAAATGACTAAATAAACATGCTATGCCAAATTCGATGGCCTGATATGCTTAATTCTAGCAGTTCTTAGGAACTCTTTTCTGAGTAAACATTATGTCAACAGTTATGCGGATCATGAATTTACTTCCAAACTTTCAAGTAGGAATAAGCGAGGTCCTTAATGTTGCTTATTAAAAGCTAGCAGCTGGACTTCAGGTTTATTTATATATTTCATGGCTAATGCGGGACTTGAACTCAGGGTCACTGGCTTTCTAGCCCAGGGGTCTCCAACCTTGGTCCCTTTAAGACTTGTGGACTTCAACTCCCAGAGTCCCTCCAACCAGCAAAAGCTTGGAGCTGCTTGTTCTAGCCTGTCATAGTGTCTTAGCCACAAGACCAAACTGGATCCTTAGAAGATGACAGGGGCTACATTTTGGGGAGGGTAAACGCCAGGCCATTCCTCTACTTGTTTTTGTGTGTGGTCTTTTAATGACTCCGTAATCTCTTGAGGGGTGGAATCAGGGCAACTGAATGGAGCTGAGTGTTTACTGGCCGGATGCCCTTCCTGTCGGCAATGCGGAGTTCGCAGCAGATATATTCTCATTGTGCCCTGAGAGATGACCATTCCTCTACTGTTGTGCTCAAAACAGACCTATCTCTTCCAGCCCATTCTAGATTCCTTGCTTCTTGCACCTGACCTCACCAAGATTCAAGGGAAATCAATTTCCCGATGAAAATCTTGAGAATTCATTGAAACCCCGAGAGTACATGTTTCCCTGAAAATAAGACCTTGTCTTATTTTATTTTTTTTTGAACCCTGAAATAAGCGCTTGGCCTTATTGCCGTGCGTTCAAAAGCCCGATTGGGTTTATCCTCTGGGGATGTCTCAGGGTACTTTTCTTTTTTTTCTTTTTTCTTTTAATATACTTTATTGAACTTTTATTACATTAAAAACATAAAAAATTATATCACTTAACAGCTATTTGTGGTGTTTTTCTTACTCTGTGCATTATTTACAAAAATTAAATTGTGTGTATTTACATTCTTGTTTTATCTTTTGTTTATACATAATAATTAACTATTTTTAATCTGTCTCCGTTCTATCCAGTTATACCACTGTTCCCATAATTATAGAATATCATGCCTCTTTATCTTTTAAACTCAGTGTTAATTTGTCCATTTCTGCACAGTTCATGACCTTTTGTATAACAAGTTTCTCTGTAGACACATTTATTTATTTATTTTTATTTTATTTTTCACATTTTTATACCACCCTTCTCCGAGGACTCAGGGCGGTGTACAGCATAGATAAAACATAAATACCAAAAAATTTAAAATACAATATTCATTAAAAATCTAATTCGATAAGCTGAGTATTTAAAATAAGTGTGTAAAATTATAAAAATAAATTAACCCCTTCAAAACCCCACTAGCAAACCCTCGATTAAAATTTATCGTTAGGCCAGCCCTGCTTGGTGAAAGAAGAAAGTTTTGAGCTCGCGCTTAAAGGTCCGAAGATCATGGCTGTTTCCAACATTGAGCGAAGGCCATCCTGGCGGCAGTTAATATGTGTAGTACTAGGTATTTTGTGCTCTTCAAATGTTTATTTTTTTTTTGAACATCCCCAATAGAAAAAGTACTTTTCTTTCCAATCATTTCTGTGTGTTTATTTACTCATTCTAACCTAAAATTGTTTGCTCGCCACTTCAGTAAAGGCTAACCTTCCAGGTTTCCGCATAATTTCTGTTGATTTCTGTATATAAAAAGGGGAACTGGACCCGTGGACTTTCCAGTGTCTGAAGGCAGATGGTGTAAAAACATGCTGGAAGATGTCGAAAATATACTTAGCATTGGGCTAGCAGAAGTGGAAAGAATGAACAGAGAATGAGACACTAAAGTTAGGAACAGAACTTTGCAGGAAAGTATACACGAGGCTAACGTTGCATGAAAGAAAAATAGGCCAGCTTTATTTAGCAAATAATGCAGTGATAGGAAAGTAACTGAAAGTCTATTTGCACTTTAAGAGACTATGATGTATGTAATAGTAGAAAGAATGACTTAAATTCTGAAGAGCAAAGGAAGATAAGAAAGAAGGTTGAGATGAGAGAGGAGGAGGGGAATCATGAGACTATCCATCTCATCCTTCTGAGGCGTGAAGACACGCAAAATAAGTCTCTTAGATAAGCAGAATAACAGAATAACCAAGTCGGAAGGGACCTTGGGGGTCTTCTAGTCTAACCCCCTACTCAAGCAGGAAATCCTGTACCAGTGATCCTGTACCTGCCTTCCATTGAGGACCTGTATACTGTATAGAATCACGAATACTGCCGTGAAAATATTTACAGATCCCTCACATCCTGGACATAAACTGTTTCAACTCCCACCCTCAAAACGACGCTATAGAGCACTGCACACCAGAACAACTAGATACAAGAACAGTTTTTTCCCGAAGGCCATCACTCTGCTAAACAAATAATTCCCTCAACACTGTCAGACTATTTACTGAATCTGCACTACTATTAATCGTCTCATAGTTCCCATCACCAATCTCTTTCCACTTATGACTGTATGACTGTAACTTGTTGCTGGCAATCCTTATGATTTATATTGATATATTGACCATCAATTGTGTTGTAAATGTCGTACCTTGATGAACGTATCTTTTCTTTTATGTACACTGAGAGCATATGCACCAAGACAAATTCCTTGTGTGTCCAATCACACTTGGCCAATAAAATGCTATTCTATTCTATTCTAACCTTTTTGCCACCGTGTACCAGAAATGGGTCTACCAGGCCCACTGTGCCATCAGGTGCCAAAAGCGGAGGGGGGAGCGCGGGGTGTGTGTGTCAGGCGCATGCATGCCCACACCCATAATTCTATGTGACCCGCCCCCCTATGCATGTTTGTCTGACCCCCCCCGTGCTTTCCCCGCTTTTGGCACATAATGGCACAGTGGGCCTTGTAGACCCGTTTTTCACTCTCCCCAGAGTCCAGAACCTTTCTAGGAGCCTGGGGAGGGCAAAAATGGCCTCCCCACCCACCCAGAGGCCCTCCAGAGGCTGGAAATGGCTTGTTTGGGCTCAGAAGGCCTGACAATCAGTTGAGCTGGAGCTGAGCTCACGTGCCCACCGATATGGCTCCACATGCCGTAAGTTCGCCCTCACGGCCCTACACCATTTCAAACAAACCGTTGTCCAAACTCTTCTTAAAAATCTCCAGTGTTGGAGCTGAGAAATAGAAAATCAATCTTCTTGGAGTTGCTTGGATACCAAACAAGGGAAATAATATACAACAAGGAAGAAAGAAAGAAGAGAGGAATAGAAGGTAGGATAGAGGAAGTGAAGGAGATAGAGGGATGGAAGGAAGGAGAAGGAGAGGGGGAGAGATAAAAGTAGGAGAGAAGGTGAGAAAGGAGGGAAAGAGAAGAGGAGTGGGGGAGAGAAAGGGAAGGAGGTATGAGGAAGGAGAGAAAGAGGAAGAAAGTAGGAAAGGAGAAGAAGGAGAGAGGGAAAAGAGAAGAAGAAGGTTTGTTGTAAAAGGGAGGGAAAGAAAGGGTAGAAGAGCAACTCCAAATGTAATTAAAATGTTTTATTTTTGTGATTTCTTTATAGAGAATATGTATGATTATCTATGAATAAGAAAATGTACATTTATAATATGTGTATAAGAAAAATAAAAAATAAAAAAACTTTTAAAAAAAAGAAAGAAAATCAATCTTTTATCTATACCAGAGGTGGTATTTAGCCGGTTTGTACCGGTTCGGGCGAACTGTTAGCGGAAATCGTGTGCCGTCCTATTTAGGCATGTTTTTGAGGCTGGGCGCATGCGCGGAAGGTGCAAGAGCGAGCAAAGCACATGCGCGGAAGGCTGGGCGCATGCGTAGAAGGCACACTCGTGTGCGAAGTGAGCATATGTGCACATGGCGAACCGGTGGTAAGAATA
This sequence comes from Ahaetulla prasina, assembly GCF_028640845.1. Classification (NCBI taxonomy): domain Eukaryota; kingdom Metazoa; phylum Chordata; class Lepidosauria; order Squamata; family Colubridae; genus Ahaetulla; species Ahaetulla prasina. The sequence goes on along the minus strand of NC_080546.1, from coordinate 12,327,178 downwards.
TTGGAAACCCACCACTGATCTGTACATACAATAGATTGTTGCTCCACGTAATCGATAGGTTTATAGCTTTGGAAGGATGATGGAGGCAAAAATATATCCCAACGGAAAGATATGTACCTTTTAGGAAGAAACATAGCAACCAACTGATAGATAAATAAAAAGGACAACTGGGACTGTGCATACAGCACACTAAATTTGGGGAATGTCTGTTTGGTTGTTGAAGGGGAAATGAGACTTTCTCCTTCAACAGAGACTTGGCAACTGACTCATATTTATGACGGTTGCAGTGTCCTGGGGTCATGTGATCCCCTTTTGCGACCTTCGACGAGCAAAGTCAGATTTCACGATTAAAAACGGTGTGACTAACTTAACAACCGCAGTGATTCACTTAGAAACCGTAGGAAGAAAGGTTGCAAAATGGCACAAAACTCCCTTAACAGGCGTCTCACTTAGCAACAGAATTTTTGGCCTTGATTGTGGTCGTAAGTCAAGGACCACCTGTTACATTGCTCACTCCCTAAGAGTTGTGTTGGAAGAATAGAAAATCGTAAGAAGGGAACAACTGAAGACAAGGTTAGACTACCTCCATGGAGGGATGGCACAGAGAGGGTCTCCATAAGACAGAGGTGATATTGTTGTGACCCAGGCCCAAGTAGGTAGTAAGAAACTCAGTCTGTGAAAAAACAAGCAAACTTTTTTGTTGTTGTTAGTTGCGAAGTTGTGTCCGACCCATTGCGACCCCATGGACAACATTCCTCCAGGCCTTCCTGTCCTCTACCATCCTCTGGAGTCCATTTAAACTCATGCCTACTGCTTCAGTGACTCCATCCAGCCACCTCGTTCTCTGTCGTCCCCTTCTTCTTTTGCCCTCAATCTTTCCCAGCATTAGGCTCTTCTCCAGTGAGTCCTTCTTTCTCATTAGGTGGCCAAAGTATTTCAGTTTCATCTTCAGGATCTGGCCTTCTAAAGAGCAGTCAGGGTTGATCTCCTCTAGAACTGACTTGTTTGTTCGCCTTGCAGTCCAAGGGACTCACAGGAGTCTTCTCCAGCACCAGAGTTCAAAGGCCTCAATTCTTTGGCGCTCAGCCTTTCTTATGGTCCAACCTTCACAGCCATACATTGCAACTGGGAAAACCATAGCTTTGACTATACGCACTTTTGTTGGCAGGGTGATGTCTCTGCTTTTTAGTACTCTGTCTAGATTTGCCATAGCTTTCCTCCCCAGGAGCAAGCGTCTTTTAATTTCTTGGCTGCATTCCCCATCTGAGGTGATCTTGGAGCCCAGGAAAATAAAATCTGTCACTACCTCCATTTCTTCACCATCTATCTGCCAGGAATTGAAAAGGACGGATGCCATGATTTTAGTTTTCTTAATGTTGAGTTTCAAGCCAACTTTTGCACTCTCCTCCTTCACCCGCATCAAGAGACTCTTTAGTTCCTCTTCGCTTTCTGCCATTAGAGTGGTATCATCTGCATATCTGAGGTTGTTGATATTTCTTCCGGCAATCTTAATTCCAATTTTTGATTCATCTAGCCCCGCCTTTCTCATGATGTGTTCTGCATATAAGTTAAATAAAGTTATAAAGTTAAATAAAGCAAACTTTATTCGGCCCAATTAAGCAAAAGTTCAGAAGATACTGATACAAAATAAATGCAAGAAGATGAAGCTATCAATGTTGTTTTCCGGCAATGCTCAAACGCCATTGTTGGTCTTTTAAGCCTTATGGGAGGGGACAATCATCTCTTAGCCCTACTCCCAAGTTGTCCTTTTTGCTTGAGCTGCTCTTGCCTTCTGGCAGCTCTTCTCATGTGTGCATTAGGAATAGGCTCCTCCTGTTCCTCTGCCTCACTACTATCAGGCTCTGGAGGCTCTGGAGTCCACACCTCACTCCCTGATAGCCCTGGCCCCACCTCTGCCTCCAACACAGAGCCCTCATCTGGGCCTTCCCCAGCCCCCTCGCTGTCCAACTCCATTCTTTCGAAAGGGGAGAATGGAGACTGTGAAATAGGTGCCACTGTGGATTTACTGTCTTGCATGATTTTTCCTTCCTTCTTTCCTTCCTTCCTCCATCGCTCCCTCCCCTCCTCCTCTCTCCCTCCCTCCTTTTCCTCCTCTCCCCCTCCTCCCTCCTCCTCCTCTCTCTCTCCCTCCCTTTCCTCTTCTTCCCCTCCTCCCTCTCTCCTCCTCCCTCTCCCTCCCTCCCTCCCATTTATTTTCCTTTCTTCCTTCCTCCTCCTCCTCCTCCCTCCTTCCTTCATCCCACTCTCCCCTCCTCCTTTCTCTCCCCTCCTCCTTCCTCCTCTCCCCTCCTCCTTTCTCTCCTCCCTCCTTTCTCCCTCCCTCCTTCCTCCCTCCTCCTCCTCTCTCTCCTCCTCCCTCCTTCCTCCTCTCCCCTCCTCCTCTCTCCTCCTCCTCTCCTCCTCCCTCCCATTTATTTTCCTTTCTTCCTTCCTCCTCCTCCTCCTCCCTCCTTCCTTCATCCCACTCTCCCCTCCTCCTTTCTCTCCCCTCCTCCTTCCTCCTCTCCCCTCCTCCTCCCTTCCCTCCTTTCTCCCCATCCTTCCTCCTCCTCCTCTCCTTCCAGCCCTCCCTCCATCTCTCCCCCTCCTCCCTCCTTCCTTTCTCCCTCCCCCTCCTTCCAGCCCTCCCTCCTCCTCTCCATCCCTCCCTCCCTCCCTCCCTTCCGAATGTTGGCCTTAACGAGGGAATGTTTTCAAGCAGACAATCTAGGTAGCAATTGCCATGACGAAGTGCGCTGCGCTCCCTGAGATTTCATGGGTTTATATTTGGTCTTCTGCATGGATGGTGCCAGTTTTGTCTTTGGGGGTGGGGGTTGGGGGAAGCCTTCAGAGAAGGCCTATTAGTGTATGTGGCAGTGTGCACTTGGTTTTTAGATGTGCAGACGGTCATATTTTTCTTCTGTTGCCGCTGCCGTCGTCTCCCAGGGGTGTGCTTTCGGTATTCCCCCTTATATTGCTCTAATTGGGCACAGAGTGATGCACATGATGAGATGCTCTTTCAATCTACAGGGACTGGGGGGGATGTGTGTGTGTGTGTGTGTGTGTGTGTGTGTGTGTGTGCGTGCGTGCGTGCTTCAGGCCTCCTTTACCCGGATAGCTTTTAAACACGAGTCAACGAACTGCGAGCGTTTGGAGGGTGCCCTTGGAGTCCTGTAAGCAAAGCCATTCAACGCGCACCAATATTTTCTGTAGCCGAGAAAGGATGATGTTCCTCTTTGCTCTAAGCATGTGCCAGATTACTCATAAACCTGGACCATATGCCGCTGCAATTTGTTGATGGGCCCAAGCTGTTTTTGGTAGCTATAAAATCTAAGGGGATTAGTGAGGCTTGCTCCATGCTTGAAAATGTAACAACAGTGGCCAAGCAGCTCTCCACTTCCCGCGCTTCGGTTTCGGTCGGTCGGTCGTTCAAGAGAGAACCCAATGTTGGTGGCTGGAATTGTTACGACCTACTGCGCTTGATACTTGCCTTCTGCTGAGCCATTATCGTCAGCTTTGTTTCCGCGGGCTCGCTGCCCAGGTTAGAATGTCCAAAGGACAAATAGTTTATGCACAGACAGTCAAACTTCTGCCCGAATCTGTTAGATGTAAAGATGGCAAGATGAATGGGGTCTTATTCCCTTAACAAACATGGAAACCACTTTCGGTCTTCCCTTTTACCGATAGGACGCTTCCCAAGCATCTGGAAAAGTTTCTTTATTGTCTTTTCAGTATGGAATAAAGATGTGGTTTTTTAATTTTCCCCAAGTTTTTCTTAATGTGTTGTTGCTGCTGAGATTTCTCACTTAGATCACTGCTTTTATTTCCTGGGATAGTTTTATTGTTTGCTTGGATGGCTCTTCTGTATCTTAAACAATGTTTTAAACAGGATGGATTTTAAAAAGAAATTGGACAGCCATTTGTCCGGAATGGTATAGGGCTGTGATGGTGAACCTATGGCACGTGTGCCACAGGTGGCATGCATAGCCATATCAGTGGGCACACGAGCTCAGCTCTGGTGTGCATGCGCGCGCTGGCCAGCTGATTTTTGGGCCTTCTGGGCTCACCAGAAGTAGGAAAACAGGCTGCTTCCTGCCTCCGGAGGGCCTGGCGGGTGGTGGGGAAGGCCCTTTTTTGTCTCTCATTTGGCTCCGGAGCCTCTCTATGAGTCTTGGGAGGGCGGAAACGGCCTTTCACACACCCCCGAGGCCCTCTGGAGGACAGAAATGGACCATTTCCCAACTTCCGGTTGAACAGGAAGTGACATTTTTGCAGTCCTCAGCCTCCAGAGCCTCTCTAGGAGTCTCTGGAGGCTGGGGACAGCAAAAAATGTCACTTCCAGTTGAACTGGAAGTTGGGAAATGGGCTGTTTCTGGTCTCCGGAGGGCATCCAGGGTGGGGGGTGGGAAGGCCATTTTCGCCCTCCCCAGACTAATAGAGAGGCTCTGGAGCCAGGTGAGAGAGAAAAACAGGCCTACTGGGCCATTGCGTGCCAGGAGCGGAGGGGGATCGGGGGGGGGTCATGTGCGCATGCATGGGGGTGAGGCGCATAGAATTATGGGTGTGGGCATACGCATGCACGACCCCCCTTGCCCTCTCTCCTGCCATGCGATGGCAAAAAGGTTAGCCATCACTGTTATAGGGTCTCCTACTTGTCCCTCCCAACTCCATCGCCGTTCTAGATTTACAAATTTTTATTAGTTGATCAGCTTATAAATTACAAAGGGAAATAAAAGTAGTGGGAAACTAGAAAGGGGGAAGAAAAGAAAATGTGAATTAAAGGGGGGAAAAGAAAAATTAGACATCGACTTCTAATTCTTTTTAGTACAGTTGGAAGATAATAACATTACAGCCTCAACTGTTTACTTTTACAGAGTATATACCAGCCATTTCTATAAAAACAAACCTAGCTAATCAGCAAAACCAAAACTCTATTATTCTGTGCATTTGCTTTTATCAACTGGTTCATTATTTCATGGTCAACTGCTTTGAGATATCTCTATCTCTATCTCTATTTATATCTCTATCTCTATCTCTATCTCTATCTCTATCTCTATCTCTATCTCTATCTCTATCTCTATCTCTATCTCTATATCTCTATATCTATATTTATCTATATTTATCTATATATCTATATCTATATCTATATTTATATCTATATCTATATATCTATATTTATCTATATTTATCTATATTTATCTATATATCTATATCTATATCTATATTTATCTATATTTATCTATATATCTATATCTATATTTATATCTATATCTATATATCTATATTTATCTATATATCTATATCTATATCTATATTTATCTATATTTATCTATATAGCTATATCTGTATTTATATCTATATATCTATATCTATATTTATCTATATATCTATATCTATATTTATATCTATATCTATATATCTATATTTATCTATATTTATCTATATATCTATATCTAAATAAATAATAAATTTAATAATAAATAATAAATAATATTTAAATAAATAAATAAATATCTATGTAGGTCTTTGGTTATTCGGGTTTTCTCCCGCGTAAAATTGGAAGTGTCTTGGCGATGTTTCGACGAAATCTCATTCGTCATCTTCAGGCTTCAGCTTCGTGCTTCTGGGAGCAAGCACGAAGCACGAAGCTGAAGCACGAAGCTGAAGCCTGAAGATGACGAATGAGACTTCGTCGAAACGTCGCCAAGACACTTCCAATTTTACGCGGGAGAAAACCCGAATAACCAAAGACCTACATACAAACACCCGCGAAAACCTCAGAAAACATCTATATCTATATCTATATATTAAACTGGGCAGTGGTAAAAACACACGTTTTTAGGAAAAGACTGGACAGCCACCTGTCTGAAATGGTAAAGAGCTTCTTGCTTGAGCAGGAGGTTGGACTAGAAGTCCTCCAAGATCCCTTCCAGCTCTATTCTAGTTGATTGACATGTTTAAAATAAAGCAGCAAACAAATCTATAATGAACGTCATTGTTTTCGAAAACTTTCTTCTTCTTCTAGGGATATTCGCCGCCTTGAAAGAGGCGGTGGTGAGACCCCTCCTCAAGAAGCCTTCCCTGGACCCAGCTATTTTGGGAAATTATCGTCCAGTCTCCAATCTTCGCTTTGTTGCGAAGGTTGTAGAGAGTGTGGTGGCATGGCAGCTTCCCCAGTACCTGGATGAAGCTGTCTATCTAGACCCGTTCCAGTCCGGCTTCCGGTCCGGATATAGTACAGAGACAGCTTTGGTCGTGTTGGTGGATGACCTCTGGAGGGCCAGGGATAGGGGTTGTTCTTCTGCCCTGGTCCTATTAGATCTCTCAGCGGCTTTTGATACCATCGACCATGGTATCCTGCTGCACCGGTTGGAGAGTTTGGGAGTGGGAGGCACCGTTTATCGGTGGTTCTCCTCCTATCTCTCTGACCGGTCGCAGACGGTGTTGACAGGGGGGCAGAGATCGACCGCGAGGCGCCTCACTTGTGGGGTGCCACAGGGGTCGATCCTCTCGCCTCTCCTGTTCAACATCTATATGAAGCCGCTGGGCGAGGTCATCAGTGGCTTTGGGGTGAGATACCATCTGTACGCTGACGACACGCAGCTGTACTTTTCCACCCCGGGCCACCCCAACGAAGCTGTCGAAGTGCTGTCCCGGTGCCTGGAAGCCGTACGGGTCTGGATGGGGAGAAACAGGCTCAAGCTTAATCCCTCCAAGACGGAGTGGCTGTGGATGCCGGCACCCCGGTACAGCCAGCTGCAACCACAGCTGACTGTTGGGGGCGAGTCATTGGCCCCAATGGAAAGGGTGCGCAACTTGGGTGTTCTCCTGGATGGACGGCTGTCGTTTGAAGACCATTTGGCGGCCGTCTCCAGGAGAACTTTTTACCAGGTGCGCTTGGTTTGCCAGTTGCGCCCCTTCCTTGACCGGGATGCCTTATGCACGGTCACTCACGCTCTTGTCACCTCTCGCTTGGATTATTGCAATGCTCTCTACATGGGGCTCCCCTTGAAGTGCACTCGGAGGCTTCAGTTAGTTCAGAATGCAGCTGCGCGGGTGATTGAGGGAGCCACACGTGGCTCCCATGTAACACCGCTCCTGCGCAGACTGCACTGGCTACCTGTGGTCTTTCGGGTGCGCTTTAAGGTTCTGGTTACCACCTTTAAAGCGCTCCATGGCTTAGGGCCCGGGTACTTACGGGACCGCCTGCTGTTACCATATGCCTCCCACCGACCCGTACGCTCACACAGAGAGGGTCTTCTCAGGGTGCCGTCTGCCAAGCAATGTCGGCTGGCGGCCCCCAGGGGAAGGGCCTTCTCTGTGGGGGCTCCTACCCTTTGGAACGAACTTCCCCCTGGCTTGCGTCAATTGCCTGACCTTCGGACCTTCCGCCGTGAGCTGAAAACGCACTTATTTATTCAAGCGGGACTGGCTTAATTTTTTAAAATATCATTTTACTGGGGTTGTAATTTTATGAATTTTAAGGGTTTTTAAATTTAATTATTTTAAATTTCGGCCATCTATAGAATATGTTTTTTAATTCTTTGTTTTAATTGTATATTGTACTGTTTTTATAATTGGCTGTACACCGCCCTGAGTCCTTCGGGAGAAGGGCGGGTATAAAAATCTAATAAATAATAATAATAATAATAATAATAACAACAACAACAACAACAACAACAACAATAACAATAATAATATTCTTGGTCCACATTTCTAGTAATCTCTACATTTTTCAGCACTGGTATACAAATGTAATGCTTACCATATTTACCAGATGGCTTCTGAAGGTTACCGTGTGCTTGAAATAGGAAAAAAAAAAGCCATCTTAAGTATTTCTTTGTATGTGATCACAGAGGTTGAGTTTTTAAGGTGTAGACATTGAAAGCTCGGCTTCAAATTCTTCAACTTTGCAGGTCAACTTGGGCAAGTCAACTTGCAATTACTGCAAGTTCAAGCCCCACTAGGCCCAAGGTTGACTCAGCCTTCCATCCTTTATAAGGTAGGTAAAATGAGGACCCAGATTGTGGGGGGCAATAAGTTGACTTTGTATATAATATACAAATGGATGAAGACTATTGCTTGGCATAGTGTAAGCCGCCCTGAGTCTTCGGAGAAGGGCGGGATATAAATGCAAATTAAAAAAAAAGTCATGGTTTATCAGTTGACTACTTTTCAGAGACTTGTAGCTGTAGTAAAATCGAAGAGGAGAGAACTAAAGGGAGGGATAGAATAAAGATAAAGATGGGCAGCAACAACAGGGACCGAAAGCTATCTCCATGCCATGGACATGCAAATGCTCTGTTGGATATCGGGCATCTCCCTTCTTGACCACATCACAAATGCTGCCTTTTGACAGCATTTTGGTGTGGCATCAATTACAGAGAAGATGAGACAAGGCTGAATCTGCTGGTATGGACATGTCCAGAGAGCAGAACCTTCCACCGTTGCCAAGACTGCCCACCAAGTCAATGGCCGGCAACCTCGCTAGCATCCAAAACAAAGATGGCAACACACCATGTCAGTATATTTATGAGTGGCAAGAGACATGGTAACAAGGTCAGCCAATGAACGGGCGTAGCAACTGGGACAGCCAATGAATGGGGCTTAGTAACAACATCAGCCAACGGGAGCTGAAACAGTTTGGAGTCTGGGCGTGGCTTAACTCTGCAGCTCTGAGTCTGTGCAAAGGGAAACGGAAACTAGTCTGCTCTGCTGAATTGAAATGGAAACTGTTCTCTCCTCTGCCTGTGTTTGCTTGTACTTGGGAAACCTGTCTTTGGTATTGTATATTTAGTTCATGTGTTATATTACATATAAAGAGAAAGTTAATGAACCCTGCTGAATCAGTTACCTATATGCGCTTTCTGTAACAAACTCTGACACATCATCAACAAAAACATGAAAGCCACGGGTCTGCGCCCTGGAGATGCAGCTGACTGTGCAAAGTGCCGTTCAAGGATCCAAAAAGTGGACTCTGCACCTGTGGGACTACACTAGGATAATGATGGCTAACCTTTTCTGGACTGAGTGTCCAAAGTGTGTGTTTGTGTGCGAATCCACGCTGCGTGCCCGAACCCCCAAAATGCAATGTGCGTGCAGCCCCCATGCATGCATCCCACCCTGTGCATGTGCAATGTGACACCCCACATGTGCCCCCTTGCATGTGGGCACACCCCCGTGCATGTGTCCTGCACCCATGCATGGGTCCTGTGCATGCATCCTACCCCCTGCGCATGCACTCCAGCCACAAATGCCTTGCCCCCTACACATGCACATATGGCCCTCCTGCATGCCCCCTGCCCTCCCCTGCATGCGCAGCAGAAACCCAAAGACCAGCTGGCTGGCGGGAGGTGTGCGTACAAGTGCAGCAGAGCTGAATTGGGGCAACAGCTCACGGGCCATCAGAGAGGACGCTGTGTGCCACCTCTGTGTGCCACCTCTGGTCATCGGTTCGCCATCACGGCATTAGGAAGAAGAAGATAGAATAAAGATAACTAAGTGCTCAGGAAAAAAAACCTTTCTCGTTCGTATAAACTTTACATACCAAGAAGTCATTTTTGGGAGTCCAGAAGAAACAATATTTGACGGAGACAAAGTTGGGAGTTCAAACTTCTCCTTTGTTCAGTTCTGTTATTTTTGGAGGGGGGGAGAATGCCAAATTGCCTGTGCATTGTACTTTGAGTTGTATTTGGTTGCCGATTCTCCATCGGTCCACAAAGGTCATTCTTTTTTCAGCATCTTTAGGATGTTCCTGTTTGCGCCTACACACAGTGACCACATCATAAGCTCATGGAGAGAACAAGAAACTTGTCACAATGATGGATTCAACAATACTGTATCCCTTCACAGTCTGGTACATACTGGCATCTCTCTGAAAGATGAATCTCAGGACTTCCAAATTTAAATTGGATTAAAATATACAAGCATTCTTTGAGGACAGTAGTGGGCAATTGCCTCTCTTGGTATTACTCAGACTACTTAGAAATATTTCCCCAGCATCTCACTGGTCTATAATAAGAAATATAAATAATTATCATTTAATTAATTCATCGCTGTAGCTGGAAATCTGTCTTCAGTCTATCCAAGGTGGGAGGTTCACAGAGAAACACAATCTCCATTCTGTTATAGAAATTTGATGAGTTTCCTGTGCAGGATTTGTTTGTTTGTTTGTTTGTTAAAGTCTGGGGCTCTTCTGCACAGTTTACAACAATAAAAGCAAAGAAATGGAAAGAAGCGTAAACAAAGCATAAGTAGAATGACAGAACAGTGAAATAAACAACGGAAAGGAAAACGATAATGCATCCCTATGAATACAACGATAAAAGGAAGGGCCTATTAACAAATTAGCAAACTCCTGAACTTGTTCAGTTTGATTCATTGAAAAAGAAGGAAGCTTTCCATAGTGAATTCAAAGGAGAAAGGAATTTTGGAGAATTTTCATGAGAATGGTGAGGGCGACATTTGTGCACTTCTATAGCAATCATCCGAAGGTCGGCAGTTTAGCGGTTCGAATCCCTAGTGCCGCATAATGGGGTGAGCTCCCGTTACTTGTCCCAGCTTCTGCCAAACTAGCAGTTCGAAAGCATGTAAAAAATGCAAGTAGAAAAATAAGGACCATCTTTGGTGGGAAGGGAATAGCTTTCCGTGAGCCTTTGGCGTTGAGTCATGCCGACCACATGACCAGAGATATCTTCAGACAGCGCTGGCTCTTGGGCTTTGAAATGGAAATAAGCACCGCCCCCTAGAGTCGAGAACGGCTAGCACATATGTGCGGGGGAACATATCATAATCTGTACAAATATATACTGTATTGGTATACTGTACAAATGGTATTGGTGCGTGTATGATGGACCAACTTTCTTTGCATAATCCAACAGTCTACAGTCTCCTTGGCTTCACAACTTCCATTCAATCCTCAGGGAAGACATTTACTAAGAGTCTTTGAAGAAAATATTTGAGAACTTCTTCCTCTGGACAAAGTTGGAGAAACGAGATCTACCCACAAATATGATGGAGTGTTGCAACAAGACGTTTGTGCTTATCTCTGAGAACCAATTTGGTTTAATGATTGTTAAGGCACCAGGCTAGAAATCAGGAGACTGTGAGTTCTAGGTTTGCCATAGGCATACAAGTCAGTTCTCTGACTTTGGGCCAATCAATGTATGTGTCAACTCTGAAGTGAACCTGGCTGGAGCCATTTTACAGGCTTCAGGATTGCCACAATGTAAAGAAGGAATAGGGAGGCGGAACATAGTTAGATGGGGGTTTTGCAGCCAAAACAAAATAGTTTCCTGTGGGAACCAAGGACATTCCAACAGGTGGAGCTGGAGAGAGGAGGAGTAAAGTAACCAAGCAACTAGTCAGAAGCTTGATTGGACAATGTGATTGATTGTTTGGGGAAAGGGGGAATTCTCACTTTTTAGTGAAAACCGTGGGAACTTTCAGAGTCGGTTTTCACCAGTTTGTACCAATATGATATCTTCAATAAAACTGTTCTTTGATGACTCTACATGCCTCGGAGTTCTGCTTTCTATGGGGCTATTACTTGGAACCCTGACAGTATGACTGTGAGTTCGAGTTCTTCCTTAAGTCTGAAAACCAGCTGGAGGACTTTGTGCCAATCCCCAGGAGATTATGAGTTCTAGTCTCACCTTAGTCATGAAAATTGGCTTGATGACTATTTGGGCCAACCAGGATTCTGTGAGTTCTAGTCCTGCCTTAGGCATGAAAGCTGACTAGGTGCCTTTGGGCGAATCACCAGGAGACTGAGAGTTCTAGTCCCACCTTATGCCTAAAAGTCAGCTAGATGACTTTAGATCACTCACGCTCTCTCAGCTCATGATGTCAGACTCGGGCGACAAGCTGATTGGTCAATTCCTGTCACAACTAATTGATCAATTCTCAGTTGATCTGGCAATAATTAGCACCGCATTTGTTGAAAAATACGAGGAAGACCAAAAAAAATGCTAATCTCTACCTAAAATGGTTGCTGTCCCACCAGCAGTGATTATACTGTATCTATAGTATAGTGGGCTTCATTAGGCAAGAAGCAGACCAGCATAGCTACAACAGGATTTATTGACTCAAAACTGGAACTAAGGAACAGCAGGCAAATGCCTGTAATTTATACTCTAACCAATCAGAATCCTTGAAAAAGCCCACCCAAAAACGAATGTACTAAGTTTCCCTCCAAAACAGTTGGAGTTAACAGTTAGGGTCATCCAAAGGTTAGTTTCACTTTAGCAGGGCTTAACACAACTATATGTATTCAATACGTAACAATATCTTTTCAAGGGGGCCATTTTTATTCCTCCATTCTTTTCATCTTTATATTTATTTATTTATTTATTTATTTATTTATTTATTTGTCAAATACATATTTAATAATATATATCAGTATAAGCATGAATTGAATACATAAAATGAATACAACTAAAGGGAACATTAAGACAGGGACGGTAGGCACGCTGGTGCTCTTATGCACGCCCCTTACAGACCACTTAGGAATGGGGTGAGGTCAACAGTAGACAGTCTAAGGTTAAAGTTTTGGGGATTTTGGCATGAGACCACGGAGTCTGGTAGTGCATTCCAGGCATTAACAACCCTGTAACTGAAGTCATATTTTCTGCAATCAGGATCGGAGAGGTTCACTTTAAGTTTGAATCTATTGTGTACTCGTGTATTGTTGTGGTTGACGCTGAAGTAGTCATTTTTTTTATTTTTTTATTTTTTTTATTTACATTTATATCCCGCCCTTCTCCGAAGACTCAGGGCGGCTTACATTGTATAAGGCAATAGTCTCATTCTATTTGTATATTTATATACAAAGTCAACTTATTGCCCCCCCAACAATCTGGGTCCTCATTTTACCTACCTTATAAAGGATGGAAGGCTGAGTCAACCTTGGGCCTGGTGGGACTAGAACCTGCAGTAATTGCAGGCAGCTGTGTTTAATAACAGGCTTCTTACAGCCTGAGCCACACCGCGGCCCAGGCATTCACAGGAAGGACATTGTAGCAGAAACATCTTGGTGATGTTTTCTTCTGTCAACACTGTGAACGCTCAATGGGGCTTAGCGGATGTGTTCCATAGTTTAGGATGAAGGCTGCCTTTAGTATAGTTCAGGGGTCTGCAACCTTAAATAATCAAAGAGCCATTTGGCCCCTTTTCCCAAGGAAAAGAAAACACCGGGAGCCACAAAACCTGGGTGGGCGTGGCCAACTCAATGTCACTCACTTCCATCAGTCACATGACACCCCCCCTTAGCCACGCCTACCCAGCCAATTATTAGGGCAGAGAACCAGTTGTTAAAAAACACTGGGAACCACAAAATCCTTTTGACATATCTCTCTCTCCCCTCCCTCCCTCTCTCCCCACGTCTCTCCCCCTCTCTCTGTATCTCTCTATCACTGCCCTGGCCGCTTCTTCATCCCCCGCCGTCCGCCTTACCTTCTCAGGCCAGGCAAGGAGTGACTGGGAGGGGAGGGTGAGGGGTGGGGCCAGCCAGTGGTGGAATCACCTGACAGGGAGCCACAGCACAGGGCCCAAAGAGCCGCATGCGGCTCCGGAGCCGCAGGTTGCTGACTCCTGGTATAGTTTGATCATTCAAGTTTTTCTCCCCCCCAAAAATTGTAAGGCTGCCGAAGAAAATTGTTTATGGCATTTAAAGTGGCATTTTGCTGCTCCTAATCTTTCTCTTAAAAAAAATAATAATAAAAAGGAAGGAAGGAAGAAATGATTTAATTGTTTTCACACTTAAGGCCGTGTTGCCTTCTTGGCAGTGAAGGTGCTAAATTATTTAAAGACATTGATAGTAGACAATACATATATATATTTCTCCCCCCCCCCCATCTGCGTCTGTAGTGTCCCGGCTCCCAATTGCATTCAATTTCATTATTATAACAGCAGCCACCTCTTAAAAAACAATTGCTTTGGCTTGGGCAGGATAATTTTATAATGAGAGGAAAAGGGGGACTGAACAGATACAGAAACCTAGAGATAAATGGTTCTTTGACGCTAAGAAAGGCAAGCGATGTGATGGTATCCATAAAACAAAAGCCATTTATTTCATTGAAGGGCCGTTTTTGAACCCGATACACTCAAATTCCAAGTCGAAAAACCTTTCAAAGAGATACAGAAAAGTGGGGGGGTGGAAATGCTCTCATGTAGGCTTTTTGAATATTTACCAAGTGCAGCCTGGCATGCTAGTAATTAAAGTGTGTGTGTTTATAGTACCATCTCTATAAAATGATTGATTCCCTATGTGAGAATGGGTAGGTATTTTTAAAACGCTCCCTTCGTTCCAACGTCGCCCATCCCCCAGCCAAGATGTTCTTGATTACAAAGCAAAATACAGAAAACGGTGCCCAACTTTAAAAAGGGAGGGGAAAAAAATTGATTTTGGGATCCGTGCCAGGACAGATGGCTGAAAAAATCCTAAATACCGTTGATTTATCTCGCCCACTTCGTCAAGCAATATTAGAGACAATGGCCCTTATCAGAAGAAATGAGAATAAACAATGGAGTGTAGCTTTGATGCGGAATTAAGAACCAAGGCTTAGCAGATTTTTTATTACGGTATGGTTAATTCAGAATTTATGAACATGCCTAACTAGAAATAGAACATGCTTAGCTGGACCAAATGGAAGTGGAGCCAGCATTCTCTCGGCCTTCCATTAAGTCGTTTCTAATATGTAGGGAACACACTGTTAAAAAAAAAAATCAAAGGGAGAAACGAGTTCTAGAGAAGAACTACGGCTTCAAACTTTTCTTTCATTCATCTTTCAATTAAATGACAAATAACAAAGGTAAAGGCCAGGATCATTAGGAGACTGGAGGCTAAATTATTCCATTATTCCTTGTCTGGCATTCAGGTGCACTTTGGAAATTTTAGCTTACACTAAATACCTTAGTAGCCTTGGTAAGTAAAAAGCCTTGGTAAGACCACACTTAGAGTACTGCATCCAGTTTTGGTCACCACACAATAAAAAAGATGTTGAGACTCTAGAAAAAGTGCAGAGGAGAGCAACCGGGATGATTATTTAATTAATTAATTAATTAATTAATTAAATTTTTATACCGCCCTTCTCCCGAAGGACTTGGATTAGGGGACTGGAGGCCAAAACATATGAAGAATGGTTACAGGAACTGGGCATGGCTAGTCTAGTGAAGAGAAGGACCAGGGGAGATTTTTATTTTATTTTATTTATTTTGTCAAGCATGTATTTTATGATAGATACAAGTGTAAACATAATTATAAATACATGTAAATGATATGAATAAAAGAAAACATTAGGACAGGGACGGTAGGCATGCTGGTGCGCTTAAGCTTACAGACTTCTTATGAATGGGGTGAGGTCTACAGTAGACAGTTAAAATTTTGGGGGTTTGGGGATGAAACCATAGTCAAGTAGTGCATTCCAGGCATTGACCACTCTGTTACTGAAGTCGTATTTTCTCTAGTCTAGTTGGGATCGGTTTGCCATGAGTTTGTATTTATTGTGTGCTCTTGTATTGTTCTGGTTGAAGCTGAAGTATTCATTGGCTGGTAGGACATTGTAGCAGATGATTTTATGTGCTATGCTTAGGTCAGACCGAAGACGGCAAACTTCTAAGCTGAAGTATTCATTGGCTGGTAGGGCATTGTAGCAGAGGAGGAGCTTTTTATCAGGTTTGCCTGATACGCCAGTTGTGTCCCTTCCTAGACCGGGATTCCCTGTGCACGGTCACTCACGCTCTCGTCACTTCCCGCCTGGACTAATGTAATGCTCTCTACATGGGGCTCCCCTTGAAGAGCACCCGGAGGCTCCAACTGGTCCAGAATGCAGCTGTGTGGGTAATAGAGAGAGTAACTCAAGGCTCCCATTTAACACCTCTCCTGCGCAAGCTACACTGGCTTCCGGTGGTCTTCTGGGTGCAATTCAAGGTGTTGGTTACCACCTTTAAAGCGCTCCATGGCATAGGACCGGGGTATTTACGGGAGCTCCTGCCCTCTGGAATGAGCTGCCACCGGGGATACGTAAACTCCCTGACCTCTGGACCTTTCGACGTGAGCTAAAGACCTTTCTGTTTTATTGCGCAGGGCTGGCTTAATGTAATTTTAACGTGGGTTTTATTATGGTTTTATTATAGTTTTAATTTGTTTTGGGCCTAATTGAATTAGATTTTTAAAATGTTTTTAATTTTTTGTGAATTTTGTTTTTACTTGGCTGTAAACCGCCCTGAGTCCTCTGGGAGAAGGGCGGTATATAAATTTAAATAAATAAATAAATAAATAAATACTATGCTATGAAAAGATATCCCCAGAGCTAGGATGGGGCTTCGCTAGCAGTGGTGGCTCTTCCATCCCAAGGATCGGCTCATGGATTTCCACTGCTCTCCTCTCCTCTACCTTCTGAGTATCTGCGCGTCCGGCACTGGACCCAGTTGTTCCTCCTCTTCCTCATCAGCCACCTCCAGACCTGGGGGATGTTGACTCTCCATCTGAGGACTGACGGATGGCCCAGACTCCCCCTCTGTCTCTTTCTCTGCCAGCTCCATTCCCTCTTCCCCATCGGAGGGAGCTCTCGGGTTGCCTTGATGTTGACCCTGACTCCCATGCCTCCTCCTCCTCCTCCTCCTCTTCTGATTCTGCTGTTGAAAGGCCGACAGGCCACAACAGATTGACTCAGCCTTCCATCTTTCCAAGGTCGATCAAATGAGGACCCAGATTGTTGGGGCAATATACTCTCTGTAAACCGCTTAGAGGAGACTGTAAAGTACTGTGAAGCAGTACATAAGTCTAAGCACGATTGCTATTAGATCTAGAATCCATAATTTTGTAGATAACTTCTGTCCAATTCTGTGCAATATTTTGATCTGGTTGAAGGCAGTTGTGGGGTTAGACATCTGATTCATTGTATGTTTTTTTTTTCCTTTTACACCTATCTGTTTTTACTGTTTCAGCCACCTAAAAATATGCAGGCAATATTCAATTGTCTTAACTTTTCCAAATGTTTGCGATGCTGCTAAATTACTCCCTGGTTTATCCAGCTCAGTGGAGTGATGACTCATCCCTGGTTAATGGCTGTTTGCAAGGAAAGGAAATAGATTTCTTTTTTTCCCCCTTGCTGATGGGAAATGTTTAAAGCTTGTTATTTGTGAGATGCAATGACGAGCTTTGCAGGTAATGAATTTAGCCCTGCTTCACTTGATTTGCCATAGCTAACATATACAATAAAAACAGAGTTTCCATTTCAGCGCTACCATGCATGAACACCTCATTATAATAGCGGGATCTTTTATTTTTATTGGAAATGGGAGCTATGCTTTGCTGTGTTAATTTTCAACAAATGTTTCGCCCAACAATCCTCCCCCTTTGCAAAACAAACACACACACACACACAAGTTGCAAATTCTAGGGCAAGGTAATAGAAGAGCAAGGGGGAAATAGCAATAGCTCTTAGACTTATATACCGCTTCACAGTGCTTTCCAGCCCTAAGCGGTTTACACAGTCAGCCTATTGCCCCGAGCAACAATCTGGGTCCTCATTTGATCTACCCACTTTGATCTAATGGATGTATGAACGTTTGGAGGACTGTAAATATTTGAAAAGATTTCCATAGTTTTTTTCAACCTATCAATTTTTTAAAAATTTATTTTTATTTATTTATTTTGTCAAACGCATACTAAACAATACATATAAGTATAAGCATGAAATAAACATGCAAAGTGAATGCAACCAAATGAAACATTAGGACAGGAACGGTAGGCACGTTGGTGCTCTTATGCACGCTCCTTATAGACCTCTTAGGAATGGGGTGAGGTCAACAGTAGACAGTCTTAGGTAAAAGTTTTGGGGATTATTGCTGTTTCTCTGTGGAAGTTCAGAACAATGGCTTCCTCTGAATCACTCCATTTATTCTGTGGAATAACAGAGTAACAGAGTTGGAAGGGATCTTGGAGCAGAGGTGGGATTCAGCCGGTTCGGACCAGTTCGGCCAAACCAGTAGTAGGGACCTGCAGGTGGGCCCGCCGCCACTCTTCTGTCCCCGCGCTATGCCGTCCTACTTAGGCACATTTTCAAGCCGCGTTTATGCGTGAAAGCGGTGCGCGCGAGCAAAGCACATGCACAGAAGGCCGTGCGCACGCGTGGACATTTGCGTGCTCACATTCGCGAACCGGTAGGGAAAGTAATTGAATACCATTGCTGCCTTGGAGGTATTCTAATCCAATGCCCTGCTTAAGCAAGAGACCCTATACTAGGGGTGTCAAACTAGCGGCCATGGGCCGGTCGCAACACAAGCTGGCCACGCCCACCCGCATTTTAGCGCAGGGGAAAAGTGTCACGATATGTCATGTGATGACAACATGACAACGTGAGTTTGACACCCCCACCCTATACCATTTCAGACAAATGCCTGTCCAATCTTTTCTTGACAACGTCCAGCGATGGAGCCACAACTTTTGAAGCCAAACCATTCTGCTGCTTAATTGTGCTAACTTCCAGGGAATTTCAAGAGTCGATCCTCTTTAAAAAGTTTCCATCAAGCCGTTCTCCAAACTGGCTGACCAACCACACTCAATGTGTAGTCCTCAATGGAACTACATCTACATCAGTGCTTCTCAATTATTTTCTGTCATGCCCCCCTAGGAAGAAGAAAACATTTTTCGCGCCCCCCGCGCGACTGTAAATAGTATCATGTTTGTTATGTTAGTATGTTTGCCGAGGTCAAACGCGCCCCCCTTTACGGAGCCTCGCACCCCCCCCGGGGGGGGCCGCCCCACTATTTGAGAAGCACTGATCTACATGGAGGGAAGTATGCAGCGGAGTACCCCAAGGCTCTGTTTTAGGCCCAGTACTCTTCAACATCTTCATCAATGACTTGGACGAGGGGATAGATGGGCAACTCATCAAATTTACAGATGACACCAAGCTGGCAGGAATAGCCAACACTCCAGAAGATAGGCTCAAGATACAGAAGGATTTTGACAGACTTGAACATCGGGTGCTCTCTAACAAAATGAAATTCAACAATGAAAAAAGTAAGGTTTTACATTTAGGCAAAAAAAACCCAAAATGCACAGGTACCGTATATGTGGTACCTTGCTCAATAGTAGTAACTGTGAGAGGGATCTTGGAGTCCTAGTGGACAACCATTTAGATATGAGCCAGCAGTGTGCAGCAGCTGCCAAAAAAGCCAACACAGTTCTGGGCTGCATAAACAGAGGGATAGAATCAAGATCACGTGAAGTGTTAGTGCCACTTTATAATGCCTTGGTAAGGCCACACTTGGAATATTGCATTCCGTTTTGGTCACCACAATATAAAAAAGATGTTGAGACTCTAGAAAGAGTTCAGAGAAGAGCAACCAAGATGATGAGGGGACTGGAAGATAAAATATATGAAGAACGGTTGCAGGAACTGGGTATTAATGAAAAGAAGGACTAGTGGAGACATTATAGCAGTGTTCCAATATCTCAGGGGCTGCTACAAAGAAGAGGGAGTCAAACTATTTTCCAAAGCACCTGAGGGTAGAACAAGAAGCAATGGGTGGAAACTAATCAAGGAGAGAAGCAACTTAGAACTAAGGAGAAATTTCCTGACAGTAGAACACTTAATAAGTGGAACAACTTGCCTCCAGAAGTTGTGAATGCTCCAACACTGGAAAAAAACAAAAACAAAAAACCCCTGTGAAGGCAAGACAGGAAGCATTGGAAGTAAACTAATCAAGGAGAGAAGCAACCTAGAACGAAAGTTAGTTGGATTCAACCCACCAAAGATTTTAGTAGACTAATGTACCCATGTTTAAATTATGTTTATCTTTGCTGACTGTGTAAAAGAGTGCCAAATGTTCATTAACTTCAAATAGTTTTTCATATTTAACCTCTACTCACTCAGGATTTTGCCACCCAGTTCAAAATGAACCGAGAAAAGAGTGTGCTTTAAAAAAAAAACTGGGCACAAAAAAATCCATATGTTACAGAATTTGCAAAAATACATTCCTTCACCCCAGGGGAAATTTTTTTTTTTTTTAACAGCATGCACAGTCAGGCAAGAGCCTTACAAAACCACCAACATTACAGCTCCGTATAAAAATTGATATGAATATTTAGAGCTAATTTTATAAACAGTAGGGAGAGAATAAATCCTGTACTTTGTGCATGTGACACACAAAGCCTTGTAGGCAACTGAAAATGAAAATGGAACATATATAGATAGGATCACCAAGCCAGAGTACATATGGGAAGCTTAAAACCAGTGTCACAAAGGCCAAAATTTAGAATAAACTGCGGTTGGCAAAGGATTGCTAGGAACAATGAAAAGTGTTTTTTCCAGATTGTCTTAAAATGAAAAGAAGAGAAAACGGGCATAACAGATGCTTGATGAAGACAAGAAAATGTTAGCAGGTATGACGAGAAAAAAAGGAAGAGATATTCAAATGCTATTTTTGGCTCAGGTGTTGCCAAGATAACTGTGGAGACATGCCCAGGTAATTCGCAGGAAATGACCTGTGTTTAACACACAGAATCATCTATTACAATATCCTTCCTGTAAAAGACTACTTCAGCTTCAATCGCAATAATACAAGAGCAAACAATAGATTCAAACTTAATGTTAACCGCTTCAATCTTGATTGCAGAAAATATGACTTTTGTAACAGAGTTGTCAATGCTTGGAACACACTACCTGACTCTGTGGTCTCTTCTCAAACTCCCAAAAGCTTTAACCAAAAACTGTCTACCATTGACCTCACCCCATTCCTAAGAGGACTATAAGGGGCGTGCATAAGTGCACAAAAGTGCCTACCGTTCCTGTCCTATTGCTTTTTCTTTCATTATATGTGCTTGTATATAATGTTGTGACAAAAAGAAAGAAAGAAAGAAAGAAAGAAAGAAACATCAATTGTTTGGCTCTGAAAAGAATCTTAAGAGCACTTTGAAAAGACAAGTTTGAAATGTGAAACTGGCAGATCAGAGAATGCCTGTTCGTTTGTTTTTTAATGTATTTAAATCTCCAGAGAGATTTATGAATTGCATGCTAGGATACTAAAGAAACTCGATCAGAGTCCGGCCAGTGGTGGGCTTCAAATAATTTAACAACCGGTTCTCTGCCCTAATGATTTCTTTCAACAACCAGTTCACCAAACGGCTCAGAAAGTTAACAACCGGTTCTCCCGAAGTGGTGCGAACTGGCTGAATCCCACCACTGGCTGAATCCCACCAATCTGTCCTGATCTTTGATCAATCCTGGATTATTTACTTATTAAAGTTTTATCCTGCCTTTATTATTGGGGGCAATATGCTGACTCTATAAAACTGCTTAGAGAGGGCTGTAAAGCACTATGAAGCAGTATATACAGAGGTATATACCAGCCAGTTCGGGCCGGTTCGGGCAAAGTGGTTGAAGATGTCTGAACGTCATCATCTTCTTTTAACGACCCCTTAATCCCTTGCGGGGGTGGAGTCTGGGCAACTGAATGCAGCTGAGTGTTCACCGGCCGGATGCCCTTCCTGTCGCCAATGAGGAGCTTTGTTCAGCAGACATATTCTCAGTGTGCCCAGAGAGAGAGAGAGAGAGAGAAATATCTGCCCTCTACCTAGGATTGAACTCACAGCCTCCTGATGGTGAGGCGAGAGCTCCACCTCGAGGCCACCGCACCACTTACTTGAAGATGTCTGGACTTCAACTCCCAGAATTCCCCAGCCAGCCCCAAGGTTGACAGACACTGATCTAGATCAGGGGTGTGAAACTCAATTTCATTGAGGGCTGCATCAGGATTTTGTTCGACCTCGCAGAGCCGGGGTGGGCGTGGTCAGGGTAGGCGTAGCCAGCTTGACATCACTCATGTTCGGGGCGCTGGTGGTGGCCCGTGGTGCTTTTGCCAGTGAAAACAGGCTCCTAAATGCCATTTTTGGCTGTAACAGCCTCCAGCAATCCTCGGCCAGTGAAAATGAAGCTCAGGAAGCCCTCCCGAACTCCGTTTTTGCTGGCAGAGGCACCACGGGCAGGCCCTTCACTGTTTCCAGGGCAGCCCCGCGTGGAAGATCCAAGCACCACCCCAAGACGGATCTGGCCCCCAGGCCTTGAGTTTGACACCTCTGACCTAGATGAAGAAATGCAGTTTTGCAGATGACCCAAAGCTGTAAGGCAGGGGTCTCCAACCTGGGCAACTTTAAGCCTGGTGGACTTCAACTCTCAGAATCCCCCCAGCCAGCAAAGCTGGCTGGGGAATTCTGGGAGTTGAAGTCCACCAGGCTTAAAGTTGCCCAGGTTGGAGACCCCTGCTGTACGGGATAATTAATTATCTTAAAACACAGAAATAAAATTCTCAAATCTTTTGAGAAATTCAGGTAAAGAATAAACGAATAAACCTTAACAAATGCACTAGTGAGAGGTTTTTTAAGCCTTATTGGAAGAAGTGTACCAACTGCTGGAAACGCGCCTTTGCCGAATTCACTTAATATCACCACATTTATTCACATACCGATACCCATTTCTGCAGGTAGGAAAGGCAGCACACCTAAAGGACTCCCTTCCAATTGTTTTAGATGAGTTGCCTTCTCAGAGCCCCCTAGTGGATGGGTTCTGCAACTCAGTTAAAGACCAAGTGACTTCATTGGTGCAACATAGCGAATTAATTTTCTAGGGCTGTGTAGATCTACCTTCTTTCAGAGGTGAAATGCTCCCGGTTCGGACCAGATCGGCTGATCCGGTAGCGATGGTGGCGGGTGGTTCGGAGAACCGATAGCAAAAATCCCTGCCCCCCCCCCTCGGCCCGCCCATGCCCACCCAATTGCCCAGTCGCCTGTTTGCCCGCTTGCCACTTCTTTCCAGCTCGCTCATTTCCCCCCCCGAATGTAAGAATAGGTTGTAAAAAATGCTTTTAAAAGTAAAAAAAAAAAGGGTTCTGACGATCACAGCTGAGCTGCGCGATCGTCAGAGCCTTTTTTTTTAATTTTTAAAAGCATTTTTTTACAACCTATTTGGCTGAATAGGTTGTAAAAAATGCTTTTAAAAGTAAAAAAAAGATTGTGCGCCACAGCTGATCATCCCCCCACCCTCTGTGCTGTTCTACTTACCCCATGCTGAACCGGTCCGAACCGGCTAAATACCACCTCTGGGTTTGTAACCTTGGCAATTTAAAATTTGTGATCTTCAGTTGCCAGAATTCTTCAGTCAGCTGGAATTCTGGGAACTGAAGTCTACAAGTCGTAAAATTGCCAAGGTTGGAGACTTGGTCTCTTTTCAATTCCTACCTTTTCCAAGCGATGCCCAGCCTTGCTGCATCTGGAAATATGTAAGTGGATAAAAATGATGTTTACACAAAAATCTGCAATCCAAGGTAGTTGCTTGCATGCCTATTGACAATCTCAGCCCCAATCTGAAAGTTTCTGAGCTGTCGTATGGATCTTGGAACCTTTTAGATATCGTTCTGCCAATCGAGAATCATTGGACAAATTGGGCAAAAGTTCATTATGAACAGGACCACACCGCGAAATCAATGTCGTACTTTACATGGAAATAACACACTGAATTTTGGATCAGAAAAAATGGTCCTGGTGACAACACACATGACCTTAGCATCTCATTTAAATTAGGTATCTTTTTTCAGCACAATCAGTGTTAGTATGTAAATGAGCCGCCTTCTGCGTGAGCTATTTATTTCTGTATTCAACAGATCTCACATATATTTGACTCATAGTTCTTACTACTGTTTGTGCTATGGAAGCTGAAGCTTACCTATTGTCCTGGGAGAAGAATTAAGTCCTTTTAAGATGGTTTATTGCTCCTGCCTGTACACCAGATTCTAGGCAACTAACAATCAGTGCTGTTGCTAGATAAGAATCAATAGAATTCAAGAGGGGGCTGGACTTAGACTGCTTGTGGGATGTAATGACTCTAGGCTGATGACTTGCTTGACTCCACCTTCAGGCTCTGCCTGTGTTGTGGGTCCGCCAGCAGCCCGCGGAGCTAGCAGCGGAGTCAGACAGTGAGGAGGCTGGGGAGGACCATGGGCCAGTCCTGGACTCTGGGGAAGGCCCAGACGAGAGCTCTGCGTTGGAGCCAGAGATGGGGCCAGGGCCATCTGGGAGCGAATCTTGGACTCAGGAGCCTCCAAAGGTGGACAGCAGAGAGGCAGAGGAACAGGAGGAGCCTGCTCCTAGTACACGCATGCGAAGAGCTGCCAGAAGGCAAGAGCAGCTAAAGCAAAAAGGATGACTCAGGAGTAAGGTCAGGAGAAGAGTGACCCTTCCCATAAGGCTTAAAAGAGCAGCAACGGCTCTTGGGCTCTTTGTAGGAAAGCAACATTGCTACATTTGTTTCGGCATCTCTTGTTTCTGAACTTTGTGGGACTTTGCCAAGAAAAGCCTCTGGCAGGGTGTCAAAGAAGACAAAGGTTTGTGAAGGATTTGTTTTGGAATTAATTTGGACTAAGCTGAGAATGAAGTAATTCTCAGCTGTTCTAATAAAATACGTTTAAGACTGATTGTGTCTGGTAATGACTACTTGGGCCTAGGTCACAACAGCCTGCTCTTCTCCTACATCCATGGGATCAGCACTCCTGCACAATAGTTTGGGAGAAGAAACCAGGTTTAAAGATCTATCTCCACCTCCACCACCCTGAAGTTTACAGCTTACATGCTATGGAAGAGCAAGCAACGTGGTCTCTTTTCAATTCCTACCTTTTTCCAAGGGATGCCCAGCCTCGCTGCACCTGAAAATATGTAAGCGGATAAAATATATGTTTAGACAAAGCATTTGAGAAAATTACCCTCTCATGCAGCACAATCATCCAGGAGCCATGTGTTCATAGCTCACATAAAGGAGCCAATTAAATAGACAGCAAATCTGTAGTAAGCCGTGCACCTGCACTGCCATTCCTCTGCGCTCATTATCACGTACTTTTAAATGGGATGACTCATAATAAAATTGTAAGGGGGTGTTGGACGGATGGCTCGCCAGGCAATAATGCAGCCATTATTTCCGGAGTGCAACAGAGCTTCTTGCTCGTGTACAGATGAGCTAAGCTTTCAAAACTTGCTCAACCACTGTGAAATTGAATTGGACCAAGACAGAAGGTGGAAACTTTGGTCATCCACCAAAGTGGACGACAGAGCCAAATGTTCGTGAGTGTCAAACGTTAAATTGAAATTTACATATGCATCCCGGGGAAGATTCTTGGGTCAGCTAGATTAATTTATTGAGCAGCTTTCCTAGAAGTTCAAAATCTGGGTTGCGAAGTCCATTTAATGGCCGGCCATTAAAGGACAACAACAAAAATGCTAACTTTTTGCTGCCATCTAGAGGCCGCCCAGATTTTGCAGCCCAGATTTGGGCCTAGTATTTTGTGATGAAGCCATGGTAGCTGTTGGCAAAACATCAAAACCCGCCGATTTCTTAATTTCAGGAAGCACAGAGATTAAAATAAGAAGCTGGAGCCCAAAGGAGGACCTAGATCTTTAACACGCCACAACCAGCAGGGTCTTGGTTCAGGTTGTGGTTCAAAAACATAAATAAATAAAGTGATCACGATAACAAGATCAAAGCTCAGCTTTTTTGTGTAGCATGTGTGGAGCTTCAGTTGCGTTACAATAGCTACTAGTGCTCTGACCAATGTTTCCCAACTTTAAAATGTGCAGACTTCAAACTCCCAGAATACCCCAGTCAGTCTGGGTTATTCTATACTTCTTAAAATGGCTCTGATAGGAAAACACTGGTGTTGATTATTTGGACTATATCTGCAGATAGCCTTGACCAATGGTTAGTCTCAGATCACACAGTTGGGCTTAGGAGCGGGTTTCACAATCCATCGCTACCGGTTTACTTGTGGATGTGCTCGCGCTTGCGTGCACACGCAACACTTCTGCGAATGTGTAGAATGCTTCTGCGCATGTGCCTGATGTGGGGCGAACCAGTAGCAACCCACTACTGGCTGGGCTGCATCCAGAATTGTTTGTTTTATTGTATCCTTGGCTTTCCAAAATCCACGAGTCATTAAAGAATAGAATAGAATAGAATAGAATAGAATAGAATAGAATAGAATAGAATAGAATAGAATAGAATAGAATAGAATAGAATTTTTTATTGGCCAAGCGTGATTGGACGCACAAGGAATTTGTCTTGGTGCATAAGCTCTCAGTGTACATAAAAGAAAAGATACCTTCATCAAGAATCATAAGATACAACACTTAATGATAGTCTAGAATAGAATAGAATAGAATAGAATAGAATAGAATAGAATAGAATAGAATAGAATTCTTTATTGGCCAAGCGTGATTGGACGCACAAGGAATTTGTCTTGGTGCATAAGCTCTCAGTGTACATAAAAAGACAAGATACGTTCATCAAGAATCATAAGGTACAGCACTTAACGATAGTCATAGGGTACAAATAAGCAACCAGGAAACAATCAATATCAATATAAAACATAAGTTACAGTCATAAAGAAGCAGGAAGGGGTGCTAAATCTTGGTAACCTCATCCCTGCATTGCTAGAAGGAAGTTTTTACACACGCTAGATTTGCATGTATATAAACAGAGAACAAACCCCACCTCTCTTCTAGCACTGATGATGTTACCTGGTTGGGTAATGAAAAGTCTGCAAGAAAACAACCAAGCTCAGAGAGCACCAAGGACTCCTCAATCAAAAATTAGTTCTTTCCTTGCCAGGGGAAAAAAAAAACATTTTTATAGTTCAGAATTCCAGAATCAATGCCCCCTGAAAATTTATTTGCCCATTGAAAAGATGACGACTGAAATATAAATGGGATAATTTTTCTGCTTTTTATTTACTCTGATGGATTTGCAAGCAAGAGCATCACTGCTATAAGACAAAACCTAATCTTTGCACTTTACTTTTACTTTACTTGTCCCAGCTTCTGCCAACCTAGCACTTCGAAAGCATGCAAGTAGAAAAAATAGGGACCACCTTTGCTGGGAAGGTAACAGCGTTCCGTGCGCCTTTGGTGTTGAGTCATGGCGGCCACATGACCACGGAGACGTCTTCGGACAGCGCTGGCTCTTCGGCTTTGAAATGGAGATGAGCACCGCCCCCTAGAGTCGGGAACAACTAGCACATATGTGCGTGAGGAACTTTACCTTTTTAACCTTTGCACAATACAAAATATTGCCTTGCAAGGCAATCATCTATAGGAACTGTTGCCGTTTTATCACGCTTTCTTCAAAAGCAGCTCTACAGTAAAACGGAAGATTAAAAACTTTAACCCGAAGAATGTAGGGGGAGAATATTTGGACATTTCATCTGTTTGGAAAAATCTGGGCATGATTTACATCGAGAGACATGTTCATTGCTACCATGTGCAAAAATTAATGACGCTTGGCTTATGATGGGTGACGGACTTTAAGCAGTGTGTTCACTGGAAGGTGATAAAGTTGTGTTGCGCCATAACTCTTGCACTTGTCAAGGAGATCTCTTTTGCCCTTTGTTACGCAAAAATCGCAGTCACTGTGGGTTTTTTATCCTGGTGATAGCCACCAAGGGAAGACCAAATAGGGTTGCCAAATTTTACGTTTTGTTTTCAGCAGGGGCAACTGTATCTCAGTTGCCTTTTTCTTTTTAGTTTCAAATAAGAAAGATGATTCTGTGACTTTGGCAAAACTATAGTTTTATCTTATCTTTATCCCCAGAAGCTCAAGGCATAGCCTTCCATCGCCTGACTGCCTTCCTCCAATGTTATCCATAAAATAATGTTTCTATGAAGGAAGTTGGCTTAAGGCCATGAGTTCAAGTCTTGCCTTATTCAGGAAAGCCAGCTGGGTGACTTTGGACCAGTCCATCTCTCTCTCAGCCCCACCCACTACACAGAAGGGCAGAGTTGTGGGACAAATAGGAGGAGAAAGCTGTGTTTGGTATGTTCACTGCCTTGAGTTATTTGTAAAAAAATAACAAAGGCAGGATACAGATAAATGGCTAAATAAATGAACTATGCTGTCACATGAATAATAGGATTTCAGCTATTTTAATTGTGGAGTTTTAATGTTATACGACAGGGGTGTGGAATTATGGCCCCTTTATGACCTGTGGACTTCAACTCCCAGATTTCCTGAGCCAGCCATTTTCCTCTCTCCCTCCCTCCTTTTCCTTTTCCTTTCTTCCTTTCTTCCTCCTCCTCGTCCTCCCTCCCTCCCTCCCTCCTTCCTTTCCTCCCTCCCTCCTTCCTCTTTCTTTTCCTTTCTTCTCTTTCTTTCCTCCCTCCCCCTTTCCTTCCTGTCTCTTTATTTTCCTTCCTTCTTTCCTCCCTTCCTCCCTCCCTCCCTCCCTCCCTCCCTTCTTTCCTCCCTTCTTATCTCTTTCCCTCCTTCCTTCCTTCCTTCTTTCCTTCCTTCCTGTCTCTTTATCTTCCTTCCTTCCTCCCTCCCTCCCTCCTTCTTCTTTCTTTTCCTTTCTTCCTTTCTATCTTCCGTCTCCTTTCTTCTCTTTCCTTCGTTCCTCTCTCCCTCCCTCCCTCCTCCCTCCTCTTCTTCCTGTCTCTTTATCTTCTTTCCTCCCTCCCTCCCTCCCTCCCTCCTTCCTTCCTTCCTTCCTCCCTCCCTCCCTCTCTCCCTCCCTCCCTCTTTCCTCTTTCTTTTCCTTTCTTCCTTTCTATCTTCCGTCTCCTTTCTTCTCTTTCCTTCGTTCCTCTCTCCCTCCCTCCTCCCTCTTCTTCTTCCTGTCTCTTTATCTTCTTTCCTCCCTCCCTCCCTCCTTCCTTCCTCCTCCTCCCTCCCTCCTTCCTCTTTTTTTCCTTCTTTCTTTCTTTTCTTCTCTTTCTTTCCTCCCTCCTCCTCCCTCCTCTCCTTCCTGTCTCTTTATCTTCTTCCTCTCCTCCCTCCTTCCTTCCTCCTTCCTTCCTCCTTCCTATCTCTTTCCTTCCTTCCTTCCTTCTTTCCTCCCTTCCTCCCTTCCTTCCTCCCTTCCTATCTCTTTCCTTCCTTCCTTCCTTCTTTCCTTCCTGTCTCTTTATCTTCCTTCCTTCCTCCCTCCCTCCCTCCTTCTTCTTTCTTTTCCTTTCTTCCTTTCTATCTTCCGTCTCCTTTCTTTTCTTTCCTTCCTTCCTCTCTCCCTCCCTCCTCCCTCTTCTTCTTCCTGTCTCTTTATCTTCTTTCCTCCCTCCCTCCCTCCCTCCCTCCCTCCTTCCTTCCTTCCTTCCTTCCTTCCTTCCTTCCTTCCTTCCTTCCTTCCTTCCTTCCTTCCCTTTTTTTTCTTGACAAAAGTCATATCACCTACGGGAAAGAGAACACATTTGCAGCCAGTTCAAAGCATCAACAATTCTAGCATTCAAATTCATGTAATAATTAGTAACCATAAGCTATGGAGAAACAGGGCCCGGGCCATAAATGGACCAGGATTGCCGAAGCCTTGGAAACCAATGGTTTTAGCCGAAAGATAAAGGGAAGAGTGAAAGCAAGAATGAGCACAAAATAAAGCTAATCAAGAAGGCCATCTTCTGCATCCAAATGAGGCAATGTCCTTGCCTGGCTTCCCGGCTTTTAGGTAATAAATGCGAGAAGTTCAGGATCTGGGAGACTCCGAGTTTGCTCCATGCTTTGCCTCCAGCAAAAAGAAGTTTTTCAACTTCCTTCTTTTTAGAAGCAGTGACCCCAAAATTCTGTCATTAGTAACAATAATTAAAAGGGGCTTTAAAATGGGGTCTATGGATGGTTGCCACTAAAAGGAACATTCTCATTAATTTATTATAAATTTTTAACTTGACTTTATATCTGTTGAAGGCCATTCAGGACTCAGGGGAATCCCCGACAGCGTTTTAATTTCCATTCACATTGGATGTGGAGAAGAGAACAGGGTCTCGTTCGTTTAGTTGCTGAAAGTGGGAACTTTGAAAAAGATACTGAAACAATTTGGTAAGGCCACACTTGGAATATTGCATCCAATTTTGGTCGCCACGATGTAAAAAAGATGTTGAGACTCTAGAAAGAGTGCAGAGAAGAGCAACAAAGATGATTAGGGGACTGGAGGCTAAAACATATGAAGAACGGTTGCAGGAATTGGGTATGTCTAGTTTAATGAAAATAAGGACTAGGGGAGACATGTTCCAATATCTCAGGGGTTGCCACAAAGAAGAGGGAGTCGGGCTGTTCTCCAAAGCACCTGAGGGTAGAACAAGAAGCAATGGGTGGAAACTGATCAAAGAAAGAAGCAACTTAGAACTAAGGAGAAATTTCCTGACAGTTAGAACAATTAATAAGTGGAACGACTTGCCTGCAGAAGTTGTAAATGCTCCAACACTGGAAATTTTTAAGAAAATTTTGGATAACCATCTGACTGAGATGGTGTAGGGTTTCCTGCCTGGGCAGGGGGTTGGACTAGAAGGCCTCCAAGGTCCCTTCCAACTCTGTTGTTATATTATATAAATTTGTAAAACACCCTGTCTTTTACCTTTTTGAGTAAATAGACGAAGAACGCTGTAGTTATCTTTGGATTTTGCACTTTTCAATATTTTTCCCAGAGCAAAAAAAAAAAAGATCTGCAATGTATTTTGTGGCTAAAAGCAATTGTGCTTTGAGAGAAATACATTAAAATCACATACAGGTAGTCCTCAACTTACAACAATTCATTTAGAGACCTGAAAAAGGTGATTTATAACCATTTTTCACACTGACAACCGTTGCAGCATCTCCATCATCGTACGGTCAAACTTCAGACACTTGTCAACTGACTCATATTTATGACAGTTGCAGTGTCATGCGATCGCTTTTTACGACCTTCTGACCAGCAAAGTCAACCGGGGGAGCCAGATTCACTTAACAACGGTGTTACTAATTTAACAACTGCAGCGATCCACTTAACGAACGTGGCAGGAAAAGTCGTAAAACGGGGCAAAACTCACTTAACGAATGTCTCCCTTAGCAACATAACTTTTGGCAGGGGTGAAATCCAGCAGGTTCTAACAGGTTCTGGCGAACCGGTAGCGGACATTTTGAGCAGTTCGGAGAACCGGCAATTGCCACCTCTGGCGGGCCCCAGAGTGGGGAGGGAATGGGGATTTTGCAGGATCCTTCCCCTGGAGTGGGGTGGGAATGGAGACTTAGCAGTATCCTTCCTCTGCCACACCCACCAAGCCCTGCCACGCCCACCAAGCCATGCCACGCC
This sequence comes from Ahaetulla prasina, assembly GCF_028640845.1. Lineage (NCBI taxonomy): Eukaryota > Metazoa > Chordata > Lepidosauria > Squamata > Colubridae > Ahaetulla > Ahaetulla prasina. The sequence goes on along the minus strand of NC_080546.1, from coordinate 12,296,080 downwards.
CACAGAACTGGTAGTAAAAAAAATAGATTTCACCACTGAATTTTGGGCTCCATTGTGGTCGAGGACTACCTGGACTTGATGGGAAAATAGGTAACAAAAAGATACTTGATGTAGGTTTTTTTTAAAAAAAATGTGCGTGCAAATGGGAAAATGAAAATGAAAATGGAAAAGCATAGAGGTATGAAATTGACACATGTGGCATGTTCAAACTTAGCGGTAACTCAGAAATAAATGTTTGCTGTTTGGAGCTGATATGCAGGTAGAAAGTTCAAGCAGTAGCAACACATGTGAAAGGCAAGTGTTTAAACAACATTAAATTTGAAGAAGTCCTATTATTGAAGAAAACGTTTGATTTTGCAGAATCTCCATCCACTGCAAACGAAAACGAAAAGAAGCAGGTGAGTTGCCATTTTGCAAAATCGAGTAGACATAACAGCAGGTCCTTGAAAAAAAGACATATTTTGCAAAAGATTGACATGGGTCTACTCTACATAATTAATATCCTCCATGACTGCATGGACTTGAAAATCAGCTAGCTATACCCTTACCCAAGTTCAAATCCGAGTAAGGGCATGGCTAGCTGATGAAAGCTAAAAAGCTTGAAATAGATCTATACTAGTCTCCCTTTATTTCTTTATCAGCAAATATATACTTGAGATATATATTTCACCAAACAACAATACCAAAGCTCAGGAACAAAAGACTAGGACCACACCCACACAGGATGCTACAAAACAGCTGACCAATCTGCAAACACCAACTCCTTCTACCAATCAAGATGCAACCACACAGCCAACCAACCTGCTCACAGCAACACTCCCCACCTCGACCAATCCGCAAACACCCACACCATCTACCAATCAAGATGCAACCACACAGCCAACCGCTCACAGCAACACTCCCCACCTCCACACCAGTATTTATAGAGAGACGGCAGCTCCGACCACGCTTTGCTCACAGAAGCACGAAGCCGAAAGCACCAGCCTGAAGATGATGAGTGAGTCCTCGTCGAAACATTGCCAAGATACTCTCAACCTTAAACGGGAAAAGACACGAATATGCCAAGACCTATATATTTGAGATATATCTATATCTATATCTATCTATATCTATATGACACTCCACGAATTAAAACTTTTCGGGAAAACAACATGACCAGGCTGTGTTCTGGATCATTGAATCTCAATTTATCTTCTCAAGCCAGCTGCTACCGGTCATCATGTGTACAATGTATAGAAAAAGCCAGGAGTAGACCTACAAATACGAATTGAAGGTATTATGGTTGGGAATTGCAGTGATCTCATGCATTTCGATTAAGGGTGGAATATCGTCTCCTTCCCGTCATTCCTCTATCAAGTTTGGTTCTTCAGCTTTCCTTTGCTGGCAGGATTTTCTGTCTACTCTGTCTTCTTTAATTGTTTGTTTATTTATTTTTGCATTGTAAAACATTCCTCCGGGGTGTCACTTGATCTCTTTGTAATTCCCCATAGAAGATACTCCACTGTGGTGCCTCCAGCTGTAGATAGCAGATGAGCTTCCCCTCAAGCTAGTTTTCACCCCCTTCTGCCAGGCTAGCCCTCTTTCTGTTCCAGCTGTTCCCACTTTCCCTGGTGCCTGGCGCTTAGCGCCTAGTGTCTGCAATCTGCTCACTCCCCAATATGTTCTAGTGTCTAACTAGTTGATTGGAGAAGCTTGCACATCCTCCTGTTTTGAATAGAATAGAATAAAATAGGGTAGAGTAGACTAGACTAGACTAGACTAGACTAGACTAGACTAGACTAGACTAGGGTAGGGTAGGGTAGGGTAGGGTAGGGTAGGGTAGGATAGAGTAGGGTAGAATAAGAATAGACTAGACTAGACTAGGGTAGGGTAGAATAAGACTAGACTAGACTAGACTAGGGTAGGGTAGGGTAGGGTAGGGTAGGATAGAGTAGGGTAGAATAAGAATAGACTAGACTAGGTTAGGGTAGGGTAGGGTAGAATAAGAATAGACTAGACTACGGTAGGGTAGAGTAGGGTAGAATTCAGAAGACGTTTATCTCTGGTGCATAAGCTCTCAGTGTACATATAAACAGCAAGTAATAGGTCATAGGTCATAATCATAGTTACAATCCTTAATCACAAGTTACAAACAATTGATAAATCATAAGAAACCAAAAAAGATGATATATTGATTTGAATGCAGGTGGGACAACCTCTGGATCTTCAGATGTTGAACTATAGTTCCAGAAATCTTATGTTATGTGGTCAGAATATAAGACCGTATGTAATGCTCTGCTTGATTGGAGTGTCCTTCATCAGTCTATTCTCACAGTGGCCAACTAAATGCACATGAAAATCTATAAAAGATAATAGGGAAGATGACATGGCCACCTTCTAGTTAAGAAGAGATGTTTGAGGTGATCTAAGAAAATAGCCAGGTTTCACAGACCAGCCAATGGTTGACATCAGGCGTGAAATCCAGCAGGTTCTGACAGGTTCTGCAGAACCAGTAGTGGAAATTTTGAGTAGTTCAGTAGTTCAGGCAAATACCACCTCTGGCTGGCCCCAGAGTGGGGAGGAAATGGAGATTTTGCAATATCTTTCCCCTGAAGTGGGGAGAGAATGTGGATTTTGCAGTATCCTTCCCCTGCCATACCCATCAAGCCACGCCCACAGAACCGATAGTAAAAAAAATTTGGATTTCACCACTAGTTGACATATTTGTTAATGAACATCTGGAGATAAAGCTACCTCTGGTAAAGCTAACTAAACACATTACCAAGCGGATCCCAATTGAATCAATTATTCCATGTAATGTTTCGACGAAAACAGAATGATCTGCCTGCCTCCTTTGCCACCCAAATGAATTCTATTGGAATTGGCCCTCGAATGTTTGCAATACTCATATAATGTTTTGCAATTCTCCCCTTTTGGGGGTATGGAAAGAGAGAAAAAAAGTTTTTCAACTTTGCGTTTTCATCTCCGTTTTAATTGGGGTCCATTAAAGTGGCCGCGAAGGATCCCAGCTGATAAATCTCAATGAGCACAAGTGAGGCATTTTCCGATCGGCCAATCCCTCGTACGCAGGGCCTACTAATAATTAACAAATTGTGCAGGTACTAAAGTTTCGGCCCTCGTCTAATGGAGCAGGAGACAGGGAAATATTAAAGCAGTGCTAACAGCTGGCTTGTTAATACACCGAGAGCCAATTTCTTACATAAGACACAAATGGAGAGGCCCAGTGGTAATTACAGCCTACTTTAAGATAAACAGGAGCAAAACACCTCATGAATCAATATCATAACCATGCCCGCTGGCCATTTATCCACGCATCTCTTTGGGTTGCCTCTGGTCCCAAACCATTGAAGCTCAGATGGCATGTGGAGACCATGATTCTCACTCTGTGTGTGTGTGTGTGTGTGTGTGTGTGTGTGTGTGTGTGTGTGTGAGAGAGAGAGAGAGAGAGAGAGAGAGAGAAGATTTAAATTAGTCAAGCTAGAAGAAGTTCAGTCCTCAAACTTAAGCCTTTCTAGTTTGCTTAGTAAGGGGACACGATGACTTAGTGGCTAAGACGCTGAGCTTGTCGGTCGAAAGGTTGACAGTTCAGTGATTCGAGGTGCAGCGTAATGGGGTGAGCTCCTGTTACTTGTCTCAGCTTCCGCTAATCTAGCAGTTCGAAACCACGTAAAAAAATGCATTAGAAAAATAGGGACCACCTTTGGTGGGAAGGTAACAGCGTTCCATGCGTCTTTGACATTGAGTCAACATGACAGGAACCTTGACACGACAGGAACCTTTACCTTATTCAGTATACTTCTTCATAAATTTTTGTTCTTGGAAATTATTTTTGCTTACATAATGTCCATACAGGTAGTCCTCAAATTACAACCATAATGGAGCTGGCCTATTATAGTCATAAGTCCGTGAGTCCCTATAGAGCAGGGGTCTCCAACCTTGGTCCCTTTAAGACTTGTGGACTTCAACTCCCAGAGTTCCTCAGCCAGCTTTGCTGGCTGAGGGACTCTGGGAGTTGAAGTCCACAAGTCTTAAAGGGACCAAGATTGGAGACCCCTGCTATAGAAGGAGCAATACAATAGGATATGCGCTGTACAGATAGTCCTTGACTTACAACAATGACTGGAACTGAAAAACGTGACTTTCACAGTTATGGCCTTTGCACCATCCCCATGGTCATGTGATCAAAATTCAGATGATTTGGCAACGGGTTCATATTGATGACCGTTGCTGTGCCCCAAGGTCACATGATCGGTGATCCCCTTGGGCGGCCTTCTGCTAAGCAAGGTCAATGGGGAAGCCAGATCCACTTAACGACGGAGTTACTAATTTGACAAGTGCCATGTTTCACTGAATCACTGTGGCAAAAAAAGTCATCAAATGGGGTGAAACTCGCTTAACAAAGGAAATGCTGGCCTCGGTTGTGGTCATAAATCAAGGACTACCTGCAATTTCAATGGCCCCTTGTCCACAGGGTCACAGTCTCAACTCACGCGGTTTTTGGTTTTTTTTTACGTCGGCCCTCCAGAACTGCTGTGGGAAGAGCGTTTCGATGGCCTGATAACTAAGCAGACTAAAGGTAAAAAGGTAAAGGTTCCCCTCGCACATACGTGCTAGTCGTTCCCGACTCTAGGGGGCAATGTTCATCTCCATTTCAAAGCTGAAGAGTCAGTGCTGTCCGAAGACGTCTCCGTGGCCATGTGGCCGGCATGACTCAATGTCAAAGGCGCACGGAACGCTGTTACCTTCCCACCAAAGATGGTCCCTGTTTTTCTACTTGCATTTTTTATGTGCTTTCGAACTGCTAGGTTGGCAGAAGCTGGGACAAGTAATGGGAGCTCACCCCGTTATGCGGCACTAGGGATTCGAACCACTGAGCTGCTGACCTTTCGTTTGACAAGCTCAGCGTCTTAGCCACTGAGCCACCGTGTACGGAATAGTATTACTTAAATTAAATCAGCTATTTTTTTTTTCATATCTCAGATAATCTTGCCAGCCATCGGGTTCCCTCTGATACTGGATGGAAATGAAAGTTGGACCACAAAGGACCTGGAGCAGGAATGTTGATGCTTTTGAACTTTGGTGTAGAAGAAGACTCCCAAGAATTCCAGGGATAAGCCAGAAAAACAAATAAACTCTTCACTGAAGAAATCAGTCCAGAGTTGTCAATCAAGGCACAAATGACTAGGCACAGATGATACTTCGGAGACATGATGCAAAGACCTAGCTCTCTGGAGAAGTCTGTAATACTGGGGGAAAGTGGAAGGAAAGAGAAGTGAAGAGCCAACGGAAAGATGGATGGATTCAATTAGAACAGCAGTGGGTGATCCATTGGAAAATACGAAGGCCCTATTGGGTACAGCTTGTCCTGGAGAAAAAAAAATATTTATCTATCTGGTTGTTAAGGGTTGACAACTTGATAGCATACAAACAAGTTAATTGGCTAGCTAACAAGCAAACAATGTGGCTCTCTTGTTTTCTGCGTATAAAATGAATGGAATGGAATGGAATGGAATGGAATGGAATGAAAGAGAAGAGAAGAGAAGAGAAAAGAAGAGAAAATATGGAATGGAAGAGAAGAGAAGAGAAGAGAAATTATGAAATGAAATGGAATGGAATGGAATGGAATAGAATAGAATAGAATAGAATAGAATAGAATAGTATAGAAAATATGGAATGGAATGGAATGGAATGGAATGGAATAGAATAGAATAGAATAGAATAGAATAGAATAGAATAGAATAGAATAGAATAGAATAGAATAGAATAGAAAATATGGAATGGAAGAGAAGAGAAGAGAAGAGAAGAGAAGAGAAATTATGAAATGGAATAGAATGGAATGGAATAGAATAGAATAGAATAGAATAGAATAGAATAGAATAGAATAGAATAGAATAGAATAGAATAGAAAATATGGAATGGAATGGAATGGAATGGAATGGAATGGAATGGAATAGAATAGAATAGAAAAGAATAGAATAGAAAATATGGAATGGAATGGAATGGAATGGAATGGAATGGAATGGAATGGAATGGAATGGAATGGAATAGAATAGAATAGAATAGAATAGAATAGAAAATATGGAATGGAAGAGAAGAGAAGAGAAGAGAAGAGAAATTATGAAATGGAATGGAATGGAATGGAATAGAATAGAATAGAATAGAATAGAATAGAATAGAATAGAATAGAATAGAAAATATGGAATGGAATGGAATGGAATGGAATGGAATGGAATAGAATAGAATAGAATAGAATAGAATAGAATAGAATAGAATAGAATAGAAAATATGGAATGGAAGAGAAGAGAAGAGAAGAGAAGAGAAATTATGAAATGGAATGGAATGGAATGGAATAGAATAGAATAGAATAGAATAGAATAGAATAGAATAGAATAGAAAATATGGAATGGAATGGAATGGAATGGAATGGAATAGAATAGAATAGAATAGAATAGAATAGAATAGAATAGAATAGAATAGAAAATAAGGAATGGAATGGAATGGAATGGAATGGAATGGAATGGAATGGAATGGAATAGAATAGAATAGAATAGAAAAGAATAGAATAGAAAATATGGAATGGAATGGAATGGAATGGAATGGAATGGAATGGAATGGAATAGAATAGAATAGAATAGAATAGAATAGAAAATATGGAATGGAAGAGAAGAGAAGAGAAGAGAAGAGAAATTATGAAATGGAATGGAATAGAATAGAATAGAATAGAATAGAATAGAATAGAATAGAATAGAATAGAATAGAATAGAAAATATGGAATGGAATGGAATGGAATGGAATGGAATGGAATGGAATAGAATAGAATAGAATAGAATAGAATAGAAAATATGGAATGGAATGGAATGGAATGGAATAGAATAGAATAGAATAGAAAAGAATAGAATAGAAAATATGGAATGGAATGGAATGGAATGGAATGGAATAGAATAGAATAGAATAGAATAGAATAGAATAGAATAGAATAGAATAGAATAGAATAGAATAGAAAAGAATAGAAAAGAAAAGAAAAGATAGAATGGAATGGAATGGAATGGAATAGAATAGAATAGAATATATGGAATGGAATAGGAATGGAAAGACACAGATAAACTTCCAGGTGATCTTAATGACCCACTAAAAGAATGCAAATGACCAGCTGTCTGCAAGGAGTATAAATCCTTCCATTCTCTACCATCCAATCAGGCTGAAGAAGCTTCTTGGATGAGAAGTGAAACGTCTTCAAAGAACAACCAGAAAGTCCAGTTGCCTTTTGAAAAAAGCATTTTTGGGACTGACAATGACTTGTTAGCTTGCCAATCTCCGTCTTAAATCTTTAGTGCTTGGAGAGGGGAGCTCCCAAGTGGAGACCCATAAAAGTCAACACTAAAACTCCCTTTTTATGACCTTGTAATCCAGGGGTGAAATCTAAAAATTTTCCCTACCGGTTCTGTGGGCGTGGCTTAATTGGTGGGCGTGGCTTGGTGGTCAGATGGCTTGGTGGGCGTGGCCAATAACAATAAATAATAAAAATAATAAACAAAGTATAAAAAAAACAATAAGAGGTACCAAAAACCAACTTTCACACTTTACACACACACAACACAACTGACTCACACACAATGTAAAAGCAGCTGCACTTCACATTTCACATAGCCACAAAAAGCTCAAAAACCAACTTTCAAACTTTACACACACACAACACAACACAACACAACTGACTCACACACAATGTAAAAGCAGCTGCACTTCACACTTCACATAGCCACAAAAAGCTCAAAAACCAACTTTCACACTTTACACACACACAACACAACACACCTGACTCACACACAATGTAAAAGCAGCTGCACTTCACACTTCACACAGCCACAAAAAGCTCAAAAATCAACTTTCACACTTTACACACAAACAACTAACACACACACACACAATACAGCTTTCTGAGATTTTGTGTGTTTGTGTAGTTAGAGTGAAACACTACAGAAACACACCAAATCTCAGAAAGCTGCACAAATATTTTATTTTATTTTATTTTATTTTATTTTATTTTATTTTATTTTATTTTATTTTATTGTGGACTTCAAATCCCAGAGTTCCTCAGCTAGCAAAGCCAGCCAGTTGATCACCGAGGAAATAGATTAGCTGAGCGATTGATTCTGTCTGGGCTGAAACTGAAACTGCTTTCGGGCTATGGCCATGCGTTCCTCAGTAATCAGGTAAGTGCCTTAGAATCTCTACTCTTACTTGTAGAAAACATGTTTTCTACAAGTAAGAGTACAAGTAAGGTTCTGCTGTTTTTTACTTTTAAAGGCCTGTTTCGGCTGAAGCAAAACCGGCTTTTAAAAGTAAAAAAACCAACAACACCTCTGCAGATGGTGCGGCTCAGCAGAGGCAGGGGAGGGTGGGGCCAGGGATTTTTGCTACCGGTCCTCCGAACCAGCAGCCGCCATCGCTACTGGATCGCGCGATCCCGTCCGATCCAGGAGCATTTCATCCCTGTTGTAATCTAAGGGATAGGAATTTGGGGTAGAGTCAGGGCAGTGGTGGGATTCGAGTAATTTAACAACCGGTTCTGTGTCCTAATGATTTCTTCCAACAACCAGTTTGCCAAACTGCTCTGAAAGTTAACAACCGGTTCTCCCGAAGTGGTGCGAACTGGCTGAATCCCACCACTGAGTCAGGGCGACTGGATGGAGCTGAGCATTTGCTGGCTGGATACCTTTCCTGATACCCACATGGAGTTCGCAGCAAATATTTTCTCTTCCTGCCTTGATAGAGAAACATCTGCCTCTACCTAGGATTGCTACTATACTGCTCCCATAAAAATAAACATTAAGTAGGCATAATTTACCACAGTTTATTTTATTTCCCAGGCTTTTCTAGAGTTTATTTTTTTAGACACGGAAGAAAGAGGGGGGGGAAAAGCAAAAAAAAGCAATGAATATTGAGTTTTTAGCGAACAACTATGTCAGCCATCCTATAGATGAAGTTCAGCATATATCAGACATATTGAGAATGGCATAAGAGGACTATAATAGTAAAACATCGCCCGAGGGATTAAAAAGAAGAAGGTTTAAGATTGTTGGGAAATTGCCAGGAGCGAGAGACGGAAAGCAATATGCACCATCAAAAGGAGCTCTTTTTTTTACCTGAGGCAGTCTTTCCTACACCCGGCTCCTTTTTTTGTGAAGTTGTCACATTTTGGGTGGAATAGGTTGTCTGTTCAAAACTTCCTTATGGTATGATAATTGCTTCTCCATTGTCTCCCTCATCCCTAGTGCAAATGCCAGTTTTATTTCCTTTAAAGAGAGAGAGGCGGGGGAGGGAGGGAGGGAAGCTTTGCTATGCTTTGCTGGCTGAGGGACTCTGGGAGTTGAAGTCCACAAGTCTTAAAGTAACCAAGGTTGGAGACCCCTGGACTAGAAGACCTCCAAGGTCCCTTCAAACTCTTTTATTCCGTTCTGTTACACCCAACTATTTTGATGCCAGCATGCTGAGCTATCTAGCAGATACGCTTATGCAAATGATTCTTTATGTTAAGTGAATGAATTTTATTACCGTCTTTGGCCAATCAAAATGGTCTCTCTGCCTTCCATTGAGGACCTGTATACTGCACGAGTCAAAAAGAGGGCCGTGAAAATATTTGCAGATCACTCGCATCCTGGACATAAACTGTTTCAACTCCTACCCTCAAAACGATGCTATAGAGCACTGCGCACCAGAACAACTAGACACAAGAACAGTTTTTTCCCGAAGGCCATCACTCTGCTAAACAAATAATTCCCTCAACACTGTCAGACTATTTACTGAATCTGCACTACTATTAATCGTTTCATAGTTCCCATCACCAATCTCTTTCCACTTATGACTGTATGACTGTAACTTTGTTGCTTGTATCCTTACAATTTATATTGATATTTTTTCCTGGTTGCTTATTTGTACCCTATGACTATCATTAAGTGTTGTACCTTATGATTTTTGATGAATGTATCTTGTCTTTTATGTACACTGAGAGCCTATGCACCAAGATAAATTCCTTGTGTGTCCAATCACACTTGGCCAATAAAAAAATTCAATTCAATTCAATTCAATTCTATTCTATTCTATTCCATTCTATTCTATTCTATTCTATTCTATTCCCTCTTTTAATTTCGTGCGGTTAATTGGAAGTTGCCTGGTACCTTGGAAATGCAGCACATAATGTAAATGTAATGGCTATCAGCATAAATAAATAAAGATAACCCAAAGCAATAGTTAATAAAACAAATAAATGTATAACTCAGTTGCAAGTCCATGGAACTGTTGGTTTGATTTCTGAACAGTAAAGATTTACAAAGGCATCCAAGCCTATGGAAGTCCTTAAAGTAGGAAATGCGGCTTCTTATCTATAGCAGAATGAAATAAATACTTTAGCTTAACTCCTTCTTAATGAGAAGGAATATGCCATTATATTGATTTGTCAGAAGACTGGTGATGTTTTAGTTAACCTTTCATTTCTCCCCGTTAGACGTAGGGGCTGTCATATTGTATATGAAATTGATTTGGGCTAGGAAAAAAAGCAAAGTTGATAGAAAATGAAATTACCTGTATGTTGCTTTACAAAACGTCATTGCTAATTATCTCAAGGTCTACCAACTATCCCCTCCATATAAAATAAGATCATTACACGTCTATAGTTTGCAAAAAAAAAAAAAAAGAAGAAGAAGAAGAAGAAGAAACCCTCCCAAACATTTCAGAACACTCATCTATGGTTAATCCAGAAACATTCTCATTAAAAATAAAATGTCAACTTAGATTGACAAAACTTGTACCATGTTTTGAGATAAAATACTGAATCTATTTATTGGTGTGAACCATTCTTGTTCTTTATGCCTCCCAAATGTTCCCAGAATGACTTAAAAAGTCAGGGTAGTCCTTGATTTATGACCACAATGGAACCAACATTTCCATGGCTAAGTGGGAGAGCTGTTAAGTGAATTTGGGCTCACTTATGACCTTTCTTGCTACAGATGTTTGTTTATTTTTATCTATTTAGTTAGTCAAACATGTACGAGAAAACAGATATAAGTATAAACATGGACATGAACACAGGAAATGAGTACGAATAAATGGGCACAGTAGGACAGGGACGGTCGGCACTCTGGTGCGCTTATGCACACCCCCTTTATGGACCTCTTAGGAATGGGGTGAGGTTCACGGTAGACAGCTTAAGGTTAAAGTTTTGGGGGTTTGAGGATGTAACAACGGAGTCTGGTAGTGCATTCCAGGCATTGACCACTCTGTTACTGAAGTCGTATTTTCTGCAACTGAGTTTGGAGCGGTTTACCTTAAGTTTGTATCTATTGCTTGCCCGTGTATTATTGTGGTTGAAGCTGAAGTAATCATTGACAGATAGGATGTTGCAGCAGACAATTTTGTGTACTACACTTAGGTCAGACCTTAGGCGGCGTACTTCTAGGCTATCCAAGCCCAACATTTCAAGCCTGGTGGCATAAGGGATTCTATTGTGAGTAGAGGAGTGGAGGACTCTTCTTGTGAAATACCTCTGGACTCGCTCAATTGTATTAATGTCCGAAATATAGTGTGGATTCCAGGCAGACGAGCTTTATTCGAGAATTGGTCTGGCAAAGGTTTTGTATGCCCTAGTTTGCAGTACAACGTTACTGGAGTAGAAGCTTCACAAGATTACGTTTACAACTTTTAATGCCTTAATGTTAAGTGTACTGTTCTGTCTCCGTCCTCACTTTGGAGTAACGAGCTGGCTTACAGCCAGTGGATACACGGCTCCTATCAGTCCTGGCCGAGAAAACACAGCTGCCTGCCAAAAAGTTCAAACAGATTAAGACTTCAGCTCACTTTGACACGGTTCAGCTAATTTGCTTTCCCTAGAAGTGAGAGCTGTCCCAAAGCTCCTTATATATCCTGTGGGGTGGGGCTCCTGCCCCACCCTTCCCTTTGATGATGCCGCCTCTCTAATCTTCTGAAGTGCGGGTCGATCCAGGCTTGATTAGTATGGTTATCAGTTGCGTCTGTAGGCGTAGCCTGAGGAAGGGAGGAATCAGGGGATGTCGGCCTCATTATGTCCTCCGACTGGTCTGGTTCTGGCTCCTGGAGCTGGGCCAAAGGAATCGGTGCTCCTGAGGTAAGCCTTACCGGCCCTTCCCCCTCACTCTCAGAGTCACTTTCGGGCATGGGGCCAGGTTCGGGGGCTGGAGCCACAACATGTACACCTTAATGTTCACCTTAATGTTAAGTGAATCACTGCCGTTGTGACATTGGTAACATCGTTGTTAAGTGAATCTGGCTTCTCTCCATTGACTTTACTTGTCGGAAGGTCGCAAAAGGGGATCACACGACCCCAGGGACACTGCAACCGTCATAAATAAGTTGCCAGGTGTCTGACTTGTGTCCTCCGGGATGGTGCAACGGTTGAATGAAAAACGAACATAATTTTTTTTCCCCAGTGCCGTGGTAACTTCAAAGGGCCACTAAATGAATGCCTGTAAGTTGAGAACTGTCTGTACTAGAAGCAATGTCATTCCTGTCCATGGATTTTACTTCTTTTCATCTATAGTTTGATGTTATTAGATTTATATCAGGGGTGAAATGCTCCTGGTTCTGATTGGATCTTGCGATCCGGTAGCGATTGTGGGTGGTGGTTCGGCGATCCAGTAATGATGGCGGAGCAGAGCTCCGCCCACCCACCCGGGTGTCATTACTTCCTGGTTTTAACCAGGAAGTAATGTGTTTTTTAGGGATGCGGTGGCTCAGGGGCTAAGACGCTGAGCTTGTCGATCGAAAGGTCGGCAGTTCAGCGGTTCGAATCCCTAGTGCCGCCTAATGAGGTGAGCTCCCGTTACTTACCCCAGCTTCTGCCAACCTAGCAGTTCGAAAGCACGTAAAAATCCAAGTAGAAAAATAGGGACCACCTTTGGTGGGAAGGTAACAGCATTCCGTGCGTCTTTGTCATTTTGTCATGCCAGCCACATGACCACGGAGACGTCTTCGGACAGCGCTGGCTCTTCAGCTTTGAAACGGAGATGAGCACCGCCCCCTAGAGTCGGGAACGACTAGCACATATGTGCGAGGGGAACTTTTACCTTTTAATGTGTTTTTTACCTTCTGCACATGCGCAGAAGGTTTTGCACATTTGCAGAAGGTCTTCACGCGTGCAAAGCATGCTGGCGCACGGGGCGTGTGTACTTCCGAACTGTTAAGGAAGGTAAGTAGATTTCACCCCTGATTTCTATCCCATTTTTCATGCAGGATGTACTTGTAAGGTTGGGTTCAGAACGCTTCTTGTCATTTTCCATACGCAATAGAAACTCTCTGAGATAGTTGAAATTATTTAAAATAAATAAAAAGTATTTTAAATTTTGGCATTCGCATTTCATTCTGTCCCTCCTTTTGCAATCTTTCTCTACCTTGATGAACGTATCTTTTCTTTTATGTACACTGAGAGCATATGCACCAAGACAAATTCCTTGTGTGTCCAATCACACTTGGCCAATAAAATTCTATTCTATTCTATTCTATTCTAATGCTTCCATTCCACCATTTCTTTGATATTCGTGTAAGTCTTGTCCTGCAGCGAGTTGTCCCGTGACAAGTTGGCTGTGGCCAGCTGTCCTGCGATGAGTTGGCCATGGCAAGTTGGCTGCGGCGAGTTGCTCATGGTGAGCTGGCCACGGAGAGCTGGCCATGGCGAATTGTCATAGACCCTGCTATGGTACTTACAACATCATCCCTTCATGTGGCCTTTAAAGAGACTTTTGAACGGGAAAATTTCCAGGGAGAAAATATCTGTGTAGATTAAATTTTAATTTTGCTATGGAAAATGTCAGTTTACCTTTGGATTCAGAAATCGGGAGTAAATCAACAGAAAAATTTGCATGGTCATTTAAATATCCCTTCCCTCTCTGAGGGAGATGGGCAATTCAAAAATGTGAAAAGGAAGGAAGGAAAGAAGGAAAGAAGGAAAGAAGGAAAGAAGGAAAGAAGGAAAGAAGGAAAGAAGGAAAGAAGGAAAGAAGGAAAGAAGGAATTTGGTGCAACTGGTTTGAGATGGGCAGCTATAGAAATTGAATGAATGAATGATGAAAAGAAGGAAGAAAAGAAGAAAGGAAGGAAGGGGAGGGGAGGGGAGGGGAAGAGAGAGGGAGGGAGGAAAGAAAGAAAGAAGGAAGGAAAGAAAGAAAGAAGGAAGGAAAGAAAGAAAGAAGGAATTTGGTGCAACTGGTTTGAGATGGGCAGCTATAGAAATTGAATGAATGAATGAATGATGAAAAGAAGGAAGAAAAGGAAGGAAGAAAGGGGAGGGGAGGGGAAGAGGAAGGGAGGGAGGGAGGAAAGAAAGAAAGAAGGAAGGAAGGAAAGAAGGAATTTGGTGCAACTGGTTTGAGATGGGTAGCTATAGAAATTGAATGAATGAATGATGAAAAGAAGGAAGGAAAGCAGGAAGGAAGGAAGGAAGGGGAGGGAAGGGGAAGAGAAAGGAAGGAAAGAAGGAAGGAAGGAAGAAAGAAAGAAAGAAAGAAAGAAAGAAAGAAAGAAAGAAAGAAAGTAGGATGGGACATTTCCTGCAGAAATAGAAAGCAATAGAATTTTGTGGAAGGTTTTCCATTCTGCAACTATACCAATTACTGAACAGATTTTAGTCACAAAGGAGAAACTATGGCAGCACTGCGGATGTTTTGCAAGTACTGTATTGCAGAGTCACCAAACTCCTCTTCTTTGTTTCCCAAATGCAACTTTTGATCCCTTTCATCATCATGGCTTCCCGCCAAGCCAAGATAGTGAAGTCCCATCTCAGGGGCTGCCCGGCTCTGTTTGCCTAAAGATAAAATCTGTTTATGCATTTGCGACCACTTCTGGGCCAGTGAAAAGATACTTTCCTGGCTGTTTCAGGTTTTCAACTTTCAAGTATATGTTCCAAGCCTTGAAGGACCTGTATAATTTGACAACTTCTTCTTCTTTTCTCTTTTCTCTCTTATTTCTGAGCTGGAAGCAGGGGTAAAATTCAGCAGGTTCGGGCGAACCTGTAGCGGAAATTTTGAGTAGTTCGGAGAACCGGCAAATACCACCTCTGGCTGGCCCCAGAGTAGGGTGGGAATGGGGATTTTGCAGTATCCTTCCCCCTGGAGTGGGGAGGGAATGGGGATTTTGCAGTATCCTTTCCCTGCCACGCCCACCAAGCCACGCCCACAGAACCGGTAGTAAAAAAAAAATTGAATTTCACCACTGTCTGGAAGCTTGTTTTCATCCCTTTAGCAAAACTTTGCTGGGAACTCGGCGCACATCTGTCTTTGATTATTGCTGGCATTTTCAAAGAGCAACACAAGGCTGCCAACTCTGTTAGTAACCTAATACGTGTGTGCGTGTGCGCGTGTGTATATCTACAACCCCCGCCTCCTGCACAATGAATGGGGTTTGGAAAACACAGCAGTTTTTCGCTGAGGATTTTCTGGGAAGGGGCCGCCGCGGCAGCGCCAATTATTAAAACCACTTGCTCACATTAAAGCTATAAAGATTAAAAAACGATTGCGCGCTTGTCATTAAATATGGATGGGGATCATGTAATATGCATTATATCGAGAGCGAAAGGGCCAGCTGCAGGAGCGTTTGCAGAAACTGGTGGAAGGGCTTGCAAACCTTCTACTCCCCAGTCGACCCGGGGGCTTTGTCGAAGCTGAAGAACAACTTTGTCATGCAAAATAAACACAGATGTTACAACAGATGACTTGAACATCCAGGCAATAGGGGAAGGAGGGGGCTTGAGAGAGAGAGAGCGTATATGGGGGAAGGGGAAAATATTATTATTAAGAGTCTTGCTCTTCTCAATAGAGTGGCCCTTGTCTTTGGTTGGAGGCAAAGCATGAATCACTTTATTTTGATTTCTATCCCGCCTTTATTATTTTTATAAATAACTCAAGCCAGCAAACGTCTCAATACACTTTCCATCTTCTATTTGCCCCAAAATAGCAAGTTGGACTGACAGAGAGAGAGAGAGAGAGAGAGAGACTGCCCCAGGGGTGGGCTTCAGCAACAGGCTCTCTGCCCAGTTGCTGGGTGGGCGTGGCCATGGTGGGCATGCCTAGTCCAGGATTCTTCAACCTTGGAAACTTAAGACTTATGGACTTCAACTCCCAGAATTCTTAAAGTTGCCAAGGTTGAGTAGCTGGCTGAGAAATTCTGGGAGTTGAAGTCCACAAGTCTTAAAGTGGCCAAGGTTGGAGACACCTGGCCTAGTCGGCCTCCTGAACCACATTGGGGTGGGGTGGGGGGGGTGCTTTCGCCTTTCCCAGGCTCCAGAGACTTTCCTCGAGCTTCTGGTAGGGCAAAAACTGCCTCCCCCAGGCTCCAGAGGCCCATTTTCCCCCTCCCCGAGCCTCTGCGTGGGCCCTGCACTTACCTCGCATCCAAAACAAGCCGCATGGAGATTCCTGGGAGGGGCAGGGTGGGTTGAGAGGGGCGGGGAGGGGTGGGAGGGGCCAGCCAGGACTGGGATTTGGAGGTTCTCCGAACCAGCCATAACATTAGCTACAGGTTCTCCCGAACCTGGCCGAACCTGTAGAAGCTCACCTCTGGACTGCCCCAAAGTCACCCAGCCGGCTTTCATGCCTAAGGCGGGACTGGAACTCACAGTCTCCTGACGATTGGTCCAAAGTCACATCTGGCTCTCATGCCTAAGGCGGGATTAGAACTCACAGTCTCCTGGTGATTGGTCCAAAGTCACATCTGGCTCTCATGTCTAAGGTGGGACTAGAACTCACAGTCTCCTGATGATTGGTCCAAACTCACATCTGGGTCTCATGCCCAAGACAGAACTAGAACTCACAGTCTCCTGGAGATTGGTCCAAACTCACATCTGGCTCTCATGCCCAAGACAGAACTAGAACTCACAGTCTCCTGGAGATTGGTCCAAACTCACATCTGGCTCACATGCTTAAGGCGGGACTAGAACTCACAATCTCCTGGTGATTGGCCTAAAATCATCCAGCTGGCTTTCATGGCTAAGATGGGACTTAAACTCCTAGTCTCTTGCTTTCTAACCTGATGCCTTAAGCACTAGGCCAAATCGACTCTCAATTCAAGCACATTTTACCTTGGGGCTGCTTTTAATGTTGTTTGCTGCCAATTCCTGTTGTTATTGTTGTTGCTGTCCTCAGTCTCTGGGCTTAAAAAACACTCCATCGTGAGAGAGCTTGCTATGCACAGGTTCCCTTTATGGGAGAGCTGGCAAAATCCATTCCCTTGGTTTTTGTATGGTGATGTTTTACATACACCTAAAACTCATCTTTGCTTCAAAAGTTAATGGTTCTCGTTTCCCTTCCTGCTTCAATTCTCATGGGGAAGGGTTTCATTTGGAGTCCATGCTTGTACTTGTTATAGTGTCCAACAACACAGGACACATAGAAGCATATTAGTTAGAGGAGGAAAGAAGAATTATGTGGTTGATTAGTTTCCATCCATTGCTTCTTGCCATGCCTTCAGGTACTTTGGAGATTAGAGTAGAGTAGAGTAGAGTAGAGTAGAGTAGACTAGACTAGACTAGACTAGAATAGAATAGAATAGAATAGAATAGAATTTAGGATCGGACGGGATAGGATAAAGTATAGAATAGAATAGAATAATAGAACAGAACAGAACAGAACAGAACAGAACAGAACAGAACAGAACAGAACAGAATAGAATAGAATAGTTGGAAGAGACCTTGGAGGTCTTCTAGTCCAACCCACTGCTTAGGCTGGAAACCCTATAGAATGAGGTTGAATAGGTTGAGCTCCTCTCTCTGGGTTCAAATTTTGTCCCCAAAGTGCTTTTTTAGGAGGCAGCTGGACTTCCTTGTTTTTTCTCTGAAGACATTTCACTTCTCATCCAAGAAGCTTCTTCAGTGCTGACTGGATAGTGGGGAATGGAAGGATTTATATTCCTTGCAGACAGCTGGTCATTTGCATCCTTTTAGAGCAGGGGTGTCCAAACCTGCCCCCTTGAAGAGTGGTGGACTTCAACTCCCAGAATTCCCCAGCCAGCATCAGCTATAAATATGAACAAGTTGCTAACTGGGGAATTCTGGGAGTTGAAGTTTACCACTCTTCAAGGGGCCAAGTTTGGAAATCCCTGTTTTAGAGGGTGGGTTGAAGCACTTGGAGGTTTTATCTGTTTCCTCAGGGTTACCTGAGTAGTGCAAATGGTTCCTGTAGTCTGGAATGTTTTCTCTGGAAATCCATTCCTACTCCCACACCATTCAAAATGGAGTTCCAGAGGAAAAATGGCAAACTACAGGAACCATTTGCACTACTCAGGTGACCCTGAGGAGACAGACAAACCTCCAAGTGCTTCAACGACCTTTTCAAAGGATGCAAATGACCGCCTTAGGCATGAAAACCAGCTGGGTGACAAGATCAGTCACTCTGTCTCAACCCAATCTACCTCACAGGGTTGTTGTGGGGACAAGAGAAGGAGGAAGGAATATTCGGTCTATGTTCACTGCCATGAGTTATTTATAAAAATAAGAAAGGCAGAATATCAATAAATAAATATGGATGATGACATTTGTGGACTTGTAGGATCCACCAGACAGCTGTTTCCATGGATATCCCCAGAGGGGACCATAAATAGCAAATTAATGACACATCATCCAGGCCACATTGGAAATACTAAATTGTGCAGTTCGCATGGTGGCAAACAACACACACCAGCCTTTATTACTGATGCCGATGCCTCTTTCATGAATTTTCCTAACTCTACTTCTATATTTTTTCCTCAATGATACAACATACAAATCTCAAACCAGTTCCTCTCTTGAATTTCTCTCACTCCCCGGTCCTCTTTTCCCTTCTTTTGGCATTCAAAATCCATTTTGAATGGTGTGAGAGTAGGAATGGATTTCCAGAGTAAAAAATTGCAAACTACAGGAACCATTTGCATTACTCAGGTGACCCTGAGGACACAGATAAACCTCTAAGTGCTTCAATGACCCTCTAAATGACTCTAGCAGTCTGCAAGGAACATAAATCCTTCCATTCCCCACTACCCTGTCAGACAGGGGTGAAATCCAGCAGGTTCTGACAGGTTCTGGAGAACCGATAGCGGAAATTTTGAGTAGTTCAGAGAACCAGCAAATGCCGTCTCTGGCAGTGGTCAGTTTCAAATTTTTTTACTACCGGTTCTTTGCGTGTGGCTTGGTGGGCGTGGCAGGAGAAGGATACTGCAAAAATCCCCATTTCCTCCCCACTCCAGGGGAAGGTTACTGTAAAATCCCCATTTCCTCCCGATCAGCTGGGACTTGGGAGGCAGAGAATAGATGGGGGCAGGGCCAGTCAGAATATGTGTTACCGGTTCTCTGAACTACTCAAAATGTCTGCTACCGGTTCTTCAGAACTGCTCAGAACCTGCTGAAACCCACTGCTGACCTCTGGCTGACCCCAGAGTAGGGTGGGAATGGGGATTTTTCAGTATCCTTCCCCTGCCACACCCACCAAGCCACGCCCACAGAACCGGTAGTAAAAAAAATTGGATTTCACCACTGCTGTCAGAGCTGAAGAAGCTTCTTGGACGAGAAGTGAAACGTCTTCAAAAGAAAAAACCAGAAAGCCCAGTTGCCTCCTGAACAAAAGCACCTTTGGGACAACCATGACCTGAATGACTGAGAATCCCTACAGACCAGTAATGGGTTCTACTTACCTTCCCTACTGGTTTGGAACTGTGAGCGTGTGCGGCGCTTCTGCGCATGCGCAGAGCATCCGTGATGATATCTGGGCAGGTGGGCGGAGCCTCCAGCTGCTGCGGTTCCTACTGGTTCGCCCCAGTTCGGGCGAACCGGGACAAACTGGAAGAAACTCACCACTGCTACAGACTTTTGTTCAAAATTTGATTAGCCGACCGTGGACATGCTGCAATGGTCCTAAGTGTGAAAAACGGTCATAAGTTTCTTTTGTCAGTGCAGATGTAACAGTTGTGACCCAGGCCCAAATAGGTAGTAAGAAACTTAGTCCGTAGAAAAATAAACTTTATTCGAACAGCTGGGAATTACTTCATTCCCAGCATTGTTCAACTCAAAGTAAAACAAATGCCTCCCAACACAAATTCCTCAGTTATCTCACAAACCTTAATCCAATTAGGCAAACTGCTAAAGGCCCTTCCTGGCAAATGTCCAGAAGCTACAAAAACAAAGAAGTACACGAAGCAGAGGACGCAGCTACAACATTGTTTTCCAGCAAGCTGAAACACCGGTGCTGGTCTGTTTTAAGCCTTATGGGAGGGGCCAATCATTTCTTGGCCCTACTCCCCGGTTATCCTCTTTGCTTGAGCTGCTCTTGCCTTCTGGCAGCTCTTCTCATGCGTGCATTAGGAACAGGCTCCTCCTGTTCCTCTGCCTCACTACTGCCAGTCTCTGGAGGCTCTGGAGTCCGCACCTCACTCCCCGATGGCCCTGGCCTCACCTCAGCCTCATCGCTGTCCGACTCCCTTGCCAGCTCCATAGGCTGCTGACCGACCACAACAGTAACTTCGAACGGTCATGAAATGAACGGTTGTAAGTTGGGGACTACCTGTGTAATAAAAGCAGTTTGCAAACTTCCTTGGGGGCTTGGGCTAGATCCCTGCTGTAGGGAGAGTTGGAGTCGATGGTTTGACTTTGCATTGCCCTTTTAGCCTGGAGATTTGCTTTTGATGCCTGTCAAAGTTTAAAAAAAAAAACCAAAAAAAAAAATGAGCCCCGGATTGTTTAAGAAGACAGAATGAGTGACAGGGAAGCCTGTTAAAAACAGGCGAGCACAAAATATCAGGCGGGAGTTTGGTAGCGAGCTGAAATTTATGCTCCTCCGCAAATAAATTGCAAATAGGTAAACTGGCTCCTCTGCTTAATTTGCATTAAATGTCACACGTATTTCTGCATGAAATTTCAGGATGCCGAGTTAAATCAATTTAACACCCTCGGCTTTCTATTTTCCCACTCTCGACTTTTCTTCCCCAAAGGCGACAAGAATTCCATTTCTGGTAGACTAGCAGGACGGACTTAATCGCGATTCAACCTTTTTTTTTTAATTTGCATTTATATCCCGCCCTTCTCTGAAGACTCAGGGCGGCTTACACTGTGTTAAGCAATAGTCTTCATCCATTTGTAGATTATATACAAAGTCAACTTATTGCCCCCAACAATCTGGGTCCTCATTTTACCTATCTTATAAAGGATGGAAGGCTGAGTGGGACTTGAACCTGCAGTAATTGCCAGCAGCTGTGTTAATAACAGACTGTCTTAGCAGTCTGAGCCACCAGAGGCCCTAACCTGAGCATTATATCCAGGCTAAGGGCTTTAATCCAGGGGTGAAATCCAGCAGGTTCTGAAAGGTTCTGGAGGACTGGTAGCGGAAATTTTGAGTAGTTCGGAGAACCAGCAAATGCCACCTCTGGCTGCCCCCAGAGTGGGGTGGGAATGGAGATTTTGCAATATCCTTCCCCAGGAGTGGGGAGGGAATGGGGATTTTGCAGTATCCTTCCCCTGGAGCGGGGGGGGGGATGGGGATTTTGCAGTATCCTTCCCCTGCCATGCCTACCAAGCCACACCACGCCCACCAAGCCACACCCACAGAACCGGTAGTAAAAAGATTTAGATTTCACCACTTCTTTAATCATATAAATAATGTCTGCGTTCTTTCCCATTCAAGTCTAAAATACTTCGAAAGAAGTCATTAATGGCATGTAGAAATGGAATCATCCGATCCTTAAGGCTGTAAGGGCAAAACAGCCTCATCTCTTCCAGATGTTTTTGCCTACAATTTGCATACACCTGGCCACATGTTTGATAGCACTAGCAATTGCACTTAGATTTATATACCGCTTCACAGTGCTTTATGGGCCTCTCTAAGCGGTTTACAGAATCTGCATCTTGCCCCCAATAAATTGGGTCAAGATTGTCCTCAACAATCTTGATCCCAAGATTGACTGTTGGACCACAAATATCTGAAAGCTTGAAGAGTCATGGAAAAACAGTATGCACAGCATTGGGTTAGATCATCAGGGCATTCACTTAAGATTTAGCATCTTCATTCAAGGTGTAGCATCCCTGAAAAGACCTCTTTCTTTCTTTCTTTCTTTCTTTCTTTCTTTCTTTCTTTCTTTCTTTCTTTCTTTCTTTCTTTCTCTCACTCACTCACTCATTCATCCATTGCTATAGCTGCCTATCTCAATCCAATTGCACCGAATTGCCTTCTTTTATATGAAGCAGGTTAGGGATGCAGTGGCTCAGTAGAAAAATAGGGACGACCTTTGGTGGGAAGGGAACAAGTGTGTTATAAGTATGATAAATAAAGACATCTAATTGCCTCATTTTATATTATATTTTTGGTTCATTTATACGAAATATCTTGTTCTATCCTCAGTTATCAACTGCTTAACGTCAGGTGATAGAGAGGAGCTTTAAATATAATTGCAAAAGTATATATATATATATATATATATATATATACACATACATACATACTTGTTTTCTGAGGTTTTCGCGGGTGTTTGTATGTAGGTCTTTGGTTATTCGGGTTTTCTCCCGCGTAAAATTGGAAGTGTCTTGCCGACGTTTCGACGAAGTCTCATTCGTCATCTTCAGGCTTCAGCTTCCCAGAAGCACGAAGCTGAAGTCTGAAGATGACGAATGAGACTTCGTCGAAACATCGCCAAGACACTTCCAATTTTACGCGGGAGAAAACCCGAATAACCAAAGACCTACATACATACATACATACATATATACACCCTGTTTTCCTGAAAATAAGACATCCCCTGATAATAAGCCCCATCGGGCTTTTGAGCGCATGCACTAAAATAAGCCCCCCCCCAAATAAGCCCTCCCCAAAAATATTTAAATGCATGTGCAGCTGGTCCCCGCCATTTCCTCTGGTTAGGGTTAGAGAGAGAGAGCTCCATGCACCCCAAAATAATAAGACCTCCCCAAAAATAAGGCCAAGTACTTATTTCAGGGTTCTAAAAAATATAAGACAGGGTCTTGTTTTCAGGGAAACACGGTACATGTGAGTGGGCTATTCTTCTAATGTAATATTTAATGGATCATTGAAAACAATTCTTTTAAGGAATATTAGATACTTGGCAACACTCAGGTGGGCAGTCTGAATAGTCCCTCAGAGATGTGTACAGTAATCCAGCAGAAGTACCTGGTTTTAAAATAGATATTTTCAGGAAATATTTCTCTCTTTTTGTCAGCCCTACAAGGTCTCTCTGTTTAGATGAGACTTGAAACTCAGGGTTAGCAAGAGAAAAAAATAGGGGAAAAGGTATAACTCTTCTTTATCATCGGTGATTTTTGAAATGTTACTTCTGTGGTTCATTGGGCAGGTGATACTAAATCATCCTAGAATTTTTTAAAAAACTTTTATAGCAAATCTAATGGGAGATTGGTCCATGCAGCTAGCTTAGAAATAGAGCATTGAGTCAACTTTGTCAATAGCTTTCAAAAGATTGTATGACAATGCCTCTGGGTTTTTGTCTTCTTCTTCTTCTTCTTCTTCTTCTTCTTCTTCTTCTTCTTCTTCTTCTTCTTCTTCTTCTTCTTCTTCTTCTTCTTCTTCTTCTTCTTCTTCTTCTTCTTCTTCTTCTTCTTCTATTTATTGTTTTGATTTATATACCTTGATTTATATCATCTTCTTCTTCTTCTTCTTCTTCTTCTTCTTCTTCTTCTTCTTCTTCTTCTTCTTCTTCTTCTTCTTCTTCTTCTTCTTCTTCTTCTTCTCCTCCTCCTCCTCCTCCTCCTCCTCCTCCTTCTTCTTCTCCTCCTCCTTCCCTTTTCTCTGCTTCTCCCTCCCTCCTCATCCTTATCTCTTCCTCCTCCTCTTCTGCTTCCTCCTCCCTCCCTCCTCCTTCGTCTTTCCTCCTCCTCCTCTCTCCTCCTCCTCCTCCTCCTCCTCCTCCTTCTTCTTTTCCTCCTCCTCCCCTCTTCCTCTGCTTCCTCGCCCTCCCCTCCTCCTCCTCCTTCTCTTTCTTTCCTCCTCCTCTTCTGCTTCCTCTTCCTCCTCCCACTCCCTCCCTCCTCCTTCATCTTTCCTCCTCCTCCTCTCTCCTCCTCCTTCTCCTCCTCCTCCTCCTCCTCCTCCTCCTCCTCCTCCTCCTCCTCCTCCTTCTCCTTCTCCTTCTTCTTCTTCCCCTCCTCCTCCTCCTCCTCCTTCTTGAAAGCTGACAGCCTGAGGTTCAAGATCCTTCCATTCCCACCATCCAGTCAGAGCTAAAGAAGCTTCTTGGATGAAAAGCAAAACGTCTTCAAAGAAAAACAAGAAAATCCAGCTACCTCTTGAAAAAGTCCTTTTTGGGACTTGTTGTGGGGAAAATAGGAGGAAGAAGGAGTGTTAGAAATGTTGGCCACCCCAGTTCTTTATAAAAATAATAAAGGTGGGATATAAATATATGAAATAAAATAAAATTCAATTCAAAATAGTGTCAGGGACAAATCCCATCCTATACATTATTTATTTATTTATTTATTAAATTAAAATGGAATCACATACTATCTTGGCTTAGTGTTGGATGAAGAACCAGGTCTTCAGGCATGAGTGACACTAGTCGATGGGGTACATGTGGCAACAGGGAAAGCATGACTCCCATAAAATGTTATTGCTTAATTGATGGAACCTGGATCATGCCATCCCTTCCTGGCTTTATCAGTTAGGCAGAGATATTGCAATGCTCTCTACATGGGGCTGCCCTTGAGGTGCACCCGGAGGCTGCAGTTGGTCCAGAATGCAGCTGCGCGAGTAGTAATGGGAGCCGTTCGTGGCTCCCATGTAACACCACTGCTCCGTAGTCTGCACTGGCTTCCTGTAGTCTTTCGGGTGCGCTTCAAGATTCTGGTTACCACCTTTAAAGCGCTCCATGGCTTAGGACCCGGGTACTTACGAGACCGCCTGCTGCTACCTTATGCCTCCCACCGACCCGTACGCTCTCACAGAGAGGGCCTTCTCAGGGTGCCGTCCGCCAAACAATGTCAGCTGGCGGCCCCCAGGAGTAGGGCCTTCTCTGTGGGAGCACCAACACTCTGGAACGAACTCCCCCCTGGCTTACGTCAA